>NC_143539.1:10073638-10161138 GCF_031878675.1 Megascapheus bottae
TCATGGACTTTTGTGTCTGGGCTGGCTTTGAACTGTGATCCTCAGATATCAGCCTTCTAAGTAGCTAGGATACATGTGTGAGCCATCAGTGCCCAGCCTTTTACCTTGTTTTCATGGATATTTGCCACTATGACAATTGTCTTTCTAGCCTATAGCTCAGAGCCCTGGTAACAAACGTGTTGTGGACAGGAAGAAAAAAAAATGTGAAGGAGTGAATGAAGTTGCCTTGGGTGAAGCAAGGCTTTGGCGGTAATTTATAACAATGACATAGGAAAGAAGTTTCTCTAAATGAGGCATTCAGATAGCCAAACCAATCATTTATCGTAATGATTAATACAAATGGTATTCATAATAATAAATATCACAGCCCTGCCGTTGGGCACCGGAGAAGGAGCTGGGATTCGCTGAGCTGGGGGGGGGGGGGGAGAGTTCTTAGGTGAAATGTGTTACATGTGCCTGCAAAGATAGGACCCTAATAAGAGGCAGAGCGAAGCCTCCAGTGGCTATCTATTTGAGCAACATCAGAGTCTTAACAATTCCCAAATTTCCTCCTTGAGCAAAGATATAATAACACACCAAAGACCCATATCATCATCCAGAATTCTCTGAGTGTCAGTTGTTTTTGCTTTAAACAAATGAAGTTGTCACCAGAAAAAAAAACAACGAACCCCAAACAAAACAAAAACCCCACTAGGCTTAAGAGAAAAACCACTGCACAGCCTAGAGTTCTTATGCAGAAAAATTATCTATATGCATTATATATATGTATATACACACATATACACACATGCATATATGTATATATATATATTTCAGTAGTTAGGAGCTGGGTGGTTAGGTTATTTCTTCAACAGTTCAAATATTTTTATCTTTGGTTTCTCCCTTCGTAGGGGCTTAGTGATTGAGCTGTGGCAGGAACAGATTGCAGGGTTTGTAAGTCAAGTAGCAAAAAAAAAAGAAAAAAGAAAAAAAGTATTGTACTTTCAGAAAGAGGGAGGGAGAGAGAGAGCGAGAGAAAGAGAGCGCACAGAGAATGGTGCTCAGATTCTTGGTCCTGGCCCTTACCTCCCCAACTCCTAAGCCCCAAATGTTGATGAGCAGAAATGATTTTTTTCTATCAGAGAAATCAACATAAAAAGTCACTTTATTTGGAGGAAAATGCATTGATGTCAGCCCCTGATACAGTTTATATCTTCTGCCATTTTTTTAGGTAAACATGCTCTCCACTACATGACATTACTAAGTAGGTTAAGTGTAGCCACAGGCAACTATCCATCACCACCGAACGTAGCATATTCTGTTCTCTGAAAGGTAAAAGTTTTCCACTGTACCAAGATGACATTTAATTTTTCATATCTCCTTGCAGTCCTGGAATGAATTTTGGCAGACCTGATGCAATTTAGAAGCTTGGCAGTTTAAAATTGGGCAATGAATCACATGGATTCACTAAGAAACGAGTCACTGCATAATATTTTCTCTGTGTCAGGAGAGGGAGAGAGAGAGGGGAGAGAGAGAAAGAGAGAGAGAGAGAGAGAGAGAGAGAGAGAGAGAGAGAGAGAGAGAGAGAGAGAGAGAGAGAGAGAGAGAGAGAGGCAGAGTCTGTAGCCAGTGGAAAGCTTCATGGCATATGTTTAATACATCTATGTGACCATCATGTATTTGCTATAATATTTACTTAATGAAGGCTGGGGGAAGAATTCTTTTTTTCCCCCCTTTGGCAATTTTTGTTTGGGGAAAAAATCTAATTACAATTTTAAAAAAGCCTAGATTTGAATTGCATTGAGATGTAAAAAGAAAAAAATGCAAGTAGGAAAAAAGAGATTTGCAGAAGAAAAATTAAAATCTCCCCCCCCCCCTTCCTAGCTCCTTTCTTGCTTTCTCTGGCCTCAAGTCTGGCAAAAATCTAGTTTCCCCTCTCTTTCAGTCATAACTAGATTATATGCTCTATTCTGTGCTAAACAGGACTTGTTATTAAGTTTGCTCTCCTTCTAACATCCAGCGCAGCAGTGTAAGGTCAATGTAATATTCACCCACAGAGAGATGGTTCCCACAGAGAAATCTGTTTCCTGCTTTACTTATGACATATTTGTGATATATGCTAGTACTGGGGCTTGAACTCAGGGCCTGAGTACAGTCCTGGAGCTTCTTTGCTCAAGACTAACATGCTAAGGCATAAGCCACCTCTTCACATCTGGCTTTTTGATAGTTCATTGGACATGAGAATCTCACAGACTTTCCTACTTGGGTTGGTTTTGAACCAGGATCCTCAAATCTCAGCCTCGTGAATAGCTAGGAGGACAGACATGAGCCACTGGTGCTTGGCTGTATTTGATTTTTTTTTTTTTTAAATTTACTGTGGACAGGAAGGAATCAATAATGTCAGATCAGCTTGTCTTTGTCCCATTTTCCAGGGCCACTGTGGGCTTTATTCAGCCGAGAGACAAACCAACAAGCAGAAAGTCCCCGACAAAGCTCTTGACACCCCCACTTTATTAGCTGTCTGGTAGCCCGACACGGGGCCTCAGTCACCCGATGACCACAGTTACAGAACAGGCTCCAGAGACATTTGTCAGGGTCAGAGCTGGGGACATTCGTGTTTCTTCTAGTAGAAAGTCTATGATAAATTGACTTATCTATATGCTAAATGACTTTTTTTTTGGTTGCCTTGTATTAATTTCTCGTGCCCTAAAATTTTGTTAAAGTCTGCATACCAGCGTGAATGCATTTCTAGTTAGGAATATAGATGCCTTTTCTTTCTTTCTCTCCCTTTTTCTCTCTCTCTCTCTCTTTCTTCCTCCCTTTCTTTCCCTCCCTCCCTCCCTTCTTCCCTCCCTCCTTTCCTCCCTTCTTTCCTTCCTCTCTCCTTTCTTTCTTTCTTTCTTTCTTTCTTTCTTTCTTTCTTTCTTTCTTTCTTTCTTTCCTTCTTTCTTTCTTTTTTTGAAAGGAGAAACAAGTACTCCCAGAAAAATGGCTCTATGCTTTTATCAGCACAAATGGACTTTTCAAAAGCTTCAGCCACTGAATGCAAGACTGCCTCTTTCCTGGCCTTACGGCCAGGTAGCACAGCATTCAGTGGCTTTAGGTAAGTTGATGTGTGATTGACAGATGTCTAAGTCAGGAAGGGGTCCAGGCTTTGGGATATGTGAAGGGGTGATTTTCATTTCTTTTCTGCAAACTTGTCGTTTGCATGAAAAAAAAATGTGGCTAAAATGTGATATGCTCATAGAATCTTAAGACACGCTAGCTACATGGTAGCAGAGGAATGGTTTAATGCCCTCTTGGGATACGGGACCTGGAACAGAAGTATAAGCCTGTGAGATCACCATTTCCCCTAGGGATGGTGACCCCTTCAGAATCTTGGATGTGACCTTATTCTGCCCCACAATAGGCTACCAAGAATCCCCAAGCCACAAATAAAAGTGTTGCCTGGAAATATTTTCTTCATGTTCTCCCCCACTCCCTTCCATCTCTCTCTTTAAGACTCCATTTATTTAGATTTTTTTGTGGTCACAAAGACATGCTAGAAAGGACTCTGCACTGAATTTGCGTGGAGTTAATTCGTTTTCAAACCATTTAAGTCATTCTTGCCAGGTGCTAGTGGCTCCCACCTAGAATGTCAGCTACTCAAGAGAATCTGGGGTCTGAGAATTGTTGTTGGAAGCCAGCCTAGGCTTAGAAAAGTCCACGACACTCATCTCCAATGAATCAGCAAAAGGCCAGAGTGGATGTATGGCTTAAGTGGTAGAGCACCAGCTCTGAATTCAAGACTATCTCCCTCTTTTTCTCTCTCCCTCCCTAGCTGCATACTGGGGCTTGAACTCAGAAACTGGGTGCCGTCTGTAAGCTTTTCTGGTGAAGATTGGCCTTCTACCACTGGAACTGTGGCTCTACTTCCAGCTTTCTGCTGGTCGTTTAGAGTCCCATAGACTGTCCTGCACAGGTTAGCTTTGAACCATGATTTTCAGATCTCAGCCTTCTAAGTAGGTAGGATTGCAGGCATGAGCTACCTGTACCCAGCTTAGCTTCCCTTTATTTGGTTTCTTAAATTATCTTTAAGTAGTTGCCCAGTGGCACTCGGATTCAATGACTTGGAGCAAGGAAAGGAAAGAGGTGGGAAACGGCTGTAGCAGAGTTGCTTGACAAAAACAAACCCCAAACTTTTCCAGGGAGGGAGAGAGGGATGGCAGGAAGGGATGGATGAGCTTCGCCAACTCCTTTCTTTGAAGCTGTGTTTTCTGGGGGACTTATATTGGGTGGCACATAGCCAAGTCGGACAGAAATACATCTTTATTGATGTGTCTTCCTGTTACTTGTTCTTATTCATGTATTTAAACAACTCATGTAGGTTTTTGACAGCCTACCCCTTTCTCTATTTACTAGTCTTCCTCTTGGGGAAGATTACAGGGGACCAGTGGGTGGGGGGATGTGGGAGAGAGGTTCTATGATTGCCAGCTTGGGTACTGGACACATGCTAACGCCTGTAGTTGTGGTCCAAAGCAGGGGATGGCATGTGTTTGTCATTGAGACCTAAGAAAGAACCAGGGAATCTGGCTTCGATTGCTGGGCTCTTGTACAGAGAACAGAAAGGGTTTCGCCTGGGGACTCAGCACAGATAATTCTCATTATGTCTGAGAATGATATTTGGCTCTGGTGGCCTTGGGCTTTGATTTTCCTTGTAATGGGTTAGAAGTCCTGGGCTCGGCCTTATCACGGAAGGCTGTTTATTATGGCCACCCGAGGACTGGTTATTAATATCCTTACAGGATTTACCTGATCAGGCAGCAGGTGGAGAGATCAACACCCATCCCAGACCTCCGGTCTCTTCTGAGACTGCTCGCTTTGAGTTCGACCAGAGTGATTCAGATCTCTCTGTGAATGCATGAAGTGTCAGGTATGTGGCAAAGTGGGCTCCAAGGGCTGGTATCTTAGCAACTCAGGAGGCTGAGAGCTGACCATCGTGGTTCAAAGCCAGCCTATGCAGGAAGTCTGTGAGACTCTTGTCTCCAATAAGCCAATGAAAAGCCAGACGTGGAGCTATGGCTAAAGTGGTAAAGTGCCAGCCTTGAGTGAAAAAGCTAAAGGGCAGAGATGGTGCCCAGTAGAATCATGACATGGCTTGGTGCTGGTGGCTCATGCTTATAATCCTCACCACTCAGATCTGAAGCCAGTCAGGGCAGAAAAGACTATGAAACTCTTATTGCCAATATACCAGCAAAAAGGTGGAAGAAGAGGTGCGTTTCAAGTGGTAGAGTGCCAGCCTTGAAGGAAAAGGCTAAGAGCATGTGGTCCTGAGTTCAAGCCCCAGTGCCAACACACGCGCACACACACACACATACACGAAGAAATATAAAGTTCAGCATGACCCACCGAAATAAAACAACTACTTCCTGTTGCTTGTGAAACCATGTGCCACAAAAGTGAAAACCTTGAGTGGAGCAGGGGAGAGAGGTTGGAAGCATATATGCCAGTCAGCCTGCTGCCCTGGGGTCGAAGGGTGTCAACTCAAGACTCACTCAAACCTTTCTGAGAGAGAGCGAGAGAGAAAGAGAGAGGGGGGGGAGGAGTCATGAATGTTCCTAATAATGTCCCTAATTTTCCATATCATGCCATTAGCTTGCAACACATTTCTTTTGGGGAGAGATGTTATCTTTATGGAGTTGACTTATTTGCAAACTTAACATAAGCTTTCAAACCCACGGAAAATATGGCAGTGTGTTTATATTTAAAATGGAGTTTTAAAAAAAATCCAGTGAGTTACTGTGAATTTACTTACCACCCAATAATACAGGGATAAAAATAATTTATGCTCCTATTTTAATTAAAAGTGATTTTTTTTTTTGGTAAAGCAACAGGAGCTCAGTCTAGTGGTTAGACCTGGAAGTCGAAGGGAGAGCGTTTTAGCTTTCTTCATGGCTTAGTATGAACTGGTTAGAGCTCGTGTGTGTGTGTGTGTCTGTGTGTGTGTGTTGGTATTATGACTTGAATTCAGAGTCTGGACACTGTATCTTAGCAATTTTGTTCAAGGCTAGCACTCTATTATCTGAGCCACATCTCTACTTCCAGTCTTTAGGTAGCTAAATAGATATAAGAATGTCATGGACTTTGCTGTCTGAGCTGGACTTGAACCTGGAACCTGGATCCTCAGTGTTCAGCCTCCTGAATAGCTAGGACTACAGGGGTTTTCAAAACACCTGTAGAGCTCCTCTTAACCCTCCCTTGGTAGGTCTTTGTAATCTTAGTCTCAGAATGTTGCCCCAACCAAGTCATCTGGTATGGCATTCCTAATAATCAAAGATGGCCTATGGGGTTAAACCCTGAACCCTGGTCTAAAAAGTTGAAGGTCACTATCAAGGATAACGAGACCAACCTAGATTGGAAAGGCTGGAGGTAGACCAGTACAGGAGTATGAGACTTGCCATTTAGCCACATCATTAGAGTCAGAAGAGCCCAGCATGCCAGAAAGAAGTGTAGTTAATTCCCATGGACCACGAGAAGCCATCTCAAGGCCACGGGCCTTTCTTTGGGTAGAAGGTCAGGTTTGCAGGAAGTGTATCACTGGTGACTTTGTCGCATCCTGTTCTGTTCCTGTTGTTTCTCTTTTGGCTTCCTGGCTACCATGATGCTAGAAGTTTTTCATTCACCATGCCCTCATACCACTATGATGCCACAAGGTTCCATTACCACGCTGAGGTTCATACCACCATGATGCCCGTGAACAAGGCAGCCAGTGCCCCATAGAGCAAATCTCCGAAGCCACGAGCTGAAGTAAACCTCCCCTCTTGCAAGATTGGCTTGCACATTAAGAACATTATTTCTGCCAGACATTGGAGGCTTGTAGATGACATCCATTGATGGAAATTCAAAGCCAACCAGACCAGAAAAGTCCTTGAGAATCTTATGTCCAATGAATCACTAAAAAGCCAAAAGTGGAGCTGTGGCTCAAGAGGTAGAGCAAATAGTCTAATAGTCTTGACCAAAAAGAAAGAAAGAAAAGGAAGAAAGAAAAGAAAGAAAGAAAGAAAGAAAGAAAGAAGCTCATAGTGCCTAGGCCCTGAGTTCAAGCCTCAAGACAGAGATGGAAAACAAATTGAAAGAAAAGTTTTGTTCATTTTTTTCCCTATAATTGAAATGTCTTTATTTCATGGTTCCAATGAAAAACAATCCCTTCCACCCACCACCCATGCTCCTACCTTGATGTACTACACTACCATAGACTCAAAGCAACTGCATTAACCAACCATGAGCTGAAAGTTCTGAAACTGTGATCCTTTATTAAGTTGATCGCCTCAAGTATTACATCACAATCATGGAAAGGCTCACAGCTATGGTAGGTACATAAAGGTAGGTGTTGTACCGTATTTAGTCACTTTCCTTTCTGGAGATAATTGAAAAGTTTTTCAGCCTCACTGACTACTGTTCTTTTTAGATTTGAGGCAGTGTTGTGGTCTTAATTACTGATGGCTGTCCATGCTAACTCAGGGTTTCATTGGTGTGTGTGTGTGTGTGTGTGTGTGTGTGTGTGTGTGTGTGGTGCTGAGGATCGAACCCAGGCAGGCTCTACCATTTTAAAATTTCCGGGTCACAGTGAAAAAGCTGTGCAACCAGCGAGAGGAAGAAAAACCCATAAGCCTCTTATCACCAATAACCAGCAAAAAGCCACCATTGGAGATGGGGTTCAAGAGGTAGGGTGCCAGTCTTAAATGAAAAAAAATCAAAGGAGAGAGGGAGGCCCTGAGTTCAATCAAGCACAAGAATGATTCAAATCCATACATCCCTTCAAAGCTCTTGCCAGGACGGGTGCCCTGTCCAACAGCTTCAAGGCACAGTCTCAGCAGGTGTTTGAACCTCATGAATGGATGAGCGGATGGAGTCATAGTTCTATGAGCAATTGGATGTGGTAGACACTTTCGGATGGAGCCACGTGGAAAGAAATGGCACACTGGAAGCTGGACCTCAAAGAATGGATTTGAACTTAGTTTCCATTTCCTGGCCACCATGAGGTAAAGCACTCGACTTTACCTCACCCTACCACTACCGTGCTCTGCCTCTCTCCTGCCAGCCTCTGAAACCCTGAGCCCAAATCAGTGTTTCCTCCTCTACTAAGTTGCTTTTCTTCGGTATTTTGTCACCGTGTTGGAAATTCCACTAACGCAGAAGGATTGACTTCAGGGTTCAGTATATTGTACATTGGAGGAATCCCAAGACAAAGCAAGCTTCATTAGCGACATTCTCATGCAAGAGAGAAAACCCCGTTCTCTGCTCTCCTGATTGTCTTTCTGGTTTCCATTAGCTGGAGCTCTTTCTTTCTTATTACTGGATAATGTCCCCGAGTTTATATTGCATTTAGTTCCCTAAGTCATTCCAGTAGCTGGACAGCCTCTTCTCCCATAATTTCTGTAAGAAAGACTTACAGAAGGGGGTTGGAATCAGATTTCTCAGGCTGCAGTCCTGGGGAACATGGTTTTTCAACTCACTAAGCATTTGTTCTTTTAAAGAAACCAATATGTTTTGGATAACTGACATGAAACGAGCCTGACTCCAAAAAGATTTAGCTTATTATGTGTGTATGCGTTCTGGGGTTGGGGGGGGAGAGGGGAGGAAAGGGGGGGCGTCAGCTGTCTGTGAGGTGTACATTAAAAATCCTGGCGGTGGTACAACTCGTCACGTATAATATCGGGTACACAAATGTGACGTGATGCCCAGGGGCTCTTGAGGGTAATTCGATGTGCCAGCCAACTCGATGGGCAGAGAAGCCATAAACATTGTTGTCACAAGTGAGAAAGAGCGGTGGGTGGAAGGTGGATTGGGCAAGCCAGAACCTGTCTCCAAGCTCTAATGAAAGTGTTAATTAGCGTATTACTGAATGCACGGTGACTTTTTTCATTAACCCTTCCTTTTGCTTGCCCTTTTTTCTTCCTGTCTTGGCTCTCCTTGTTTGGCCAAAATCCTGGGAGAAGAGAGACACCCCCCCCCCCCACACACACACACTGAAGACTGGAACTACATATACCAGAGAATCTTTCCTGGAGAACTTCGTGAAAGGGCAAAGGTCACCAGGGCCCAGGGTTGTCTGAGGTATCTAGGAATCTTCAATAATCATCCATCTTTCTTTTATGCAGAAATGATCACTGAATTTCTTTCTTTTTTTTAAGTGACGGCTCTGATTTGAGATTGGCCTCATAGATTAACTTATTTCTAAACCACTTGATTTTTTATCACTCGGCCTAATGACTTGTCACATGATTTATTGGGTAATATGATAAATCACGTGCGATTTATTGTTTATCCTATAAAAGAGTACAACAATTCACTAAACAATGATGAAACTCAGCCGGTCCCCCCCACACACAATCCGGCCCTGCACGGGGAGGGGCGTTCTTGTACCCCTGTGCTGGGTGAGTATTCTTTGGCAATGGGGTGGTTTCACATCATGTCTAGGTTAGAGCCTGGGGGGACAGTTAAATGTGCTTAAATCAAACAGGTTTTTAGCAAATAATGGCTCAGTCATAATCTTATACTCAAGCCATATTTATTTTATATGGAAAAATAAAGTCTGGTGTCTGATGGATGTTAAATCTGCAGATTTATTTGTGAGGATAAATGTGGGCTTCTTTGTTACAGAGGCATTCAAGGTAACGGCAACGTGCCCTTGTCCCACATGGCACTTTTCTCCTCTTCCCTGGACTGATTGTAGGCTGATCTTTCTTACTGAAAGGCACCCTGGGACAATTTGGGGTGCCCTCTGAGCTCATGAACGGAACATGAATGTCTCTGAGCTCAGAGGTTATCTATTATACGTGAAAGGGACAATTAGAGGTGCTGTCTTGGGTCAGAGGTTATTCAGCGCATGGAGTAGGATATTTGGGGGTGCTCTCTGAACTCAGGAGTTACCCTACACACAAATTGGATATATGGGGTATCACTGAGCCTAGGGGTTGTCTAGTGTATGTAAGGGACATTGGGTATTCTTCTAAAACTCAGGGTTGTCTAGTACCTGAATGGGATATTTTAGGGTATCTCTGAGCTCAGGGGTTATCTGGTACTTCAATGGTACTACCTGGGTTGTCTGGAACATGGCTGGGACATTTTGGGGTGTTCAGAGCTCAGGGGCGAGCCAGTGCATGAGGCTCAAGTGAATGGCAAAGGACAAAAGGCAGAGCCCAGATCAGGTCCTGACCCCTGATTTGGATTCCCCAGAGTCTGGGAAACCACAGCTGGGCCTTGTGCCTCAACCAGGCCTGGCTGCTTCTGGTCCCCCTCCTGGGCTCTGGGCCTCTCTGACTTCTGCTCTGCCCCGCTTCCAGGCTGCCTTGTGTTGGGAAGAGAACAGACATCTCTTCAGGCATTGGTTCTCCAGTCTCGGTGCGGGTGACCTCAGCTGCTCCCTCAGGGTCTCCAGCGTCCACACTGAGAGCTGGATCCTTACAGGCCACTCTGATTATGTAGTTTAGAAACTGGACCCAAGAGAGGCCCATTTCACCTAGCCATCGTGGCCCTATAGGGACATAGAGATAGCATCCCCTTGAGGATGTGACACACCTGGGTGAAATCCGGGGCTATCGAATTAGTGCAGGATGTTTTGGGACTTCTGGATCCAGCCTTACCTGAAGCCATTTACCTCCAAGGACTTTCCTTTCCTTTTCACTGTTTTTTTTCCCTTTAACCAGTGCTTAAATATAAATGTACAGCAATGAAGTTTTCCCAGGTGAGCTCTACCATCACGTGTGTTGATTCTCCACCAACGCCTTCCCCCACCCTCAAATCAGGAAAGGTTAGCTGAAGAGATCTTTCACTCTCTCCTAACTTCTGCCCTAAATAATGATGTGTACAGTGGGGATTGTCTGAGTTGAGTTTGCTGCAGATCCGATTTTGACGAACTCCTTTGTCAGCCAGCCTCTGGTTCTATGTGAAGAGATATTTCCCTCCCCCTTCCCTCCTCCTCCCCCTGCTTCCTTTATCCTGAAACCTGGGTTAATTTACTGAACACACAGGGAGAGGGCTGTGTGATGAGAGAAAATGGGGTGCTTGTGTGTGTAGGGGGGTGGACTTTCTGTATTTATTGAATATTTCCAGCCCTTTGGCTTCCAGCTAGACTTGGCCATAGCTCTTCAAGCAAGGAGGGGAGTTCACAGATGAAAAGTTGGGGTTCCCCTCCCCACCACCAGGGGGTGCCGTGACTTCTCCTGGCAAATCTCTCCATCTGCACTGCTCCCTTTCCCTGCACTTTCCTCCTCCTCCCTGCCCTACCTGCCTCCAGAGGCTTCAAAGGGCTAACAGATGTGCACGTGCTTTTGAAATAAGCACGCTGTATAAATCCAAGGTGTTTGGGAATGATGTGCTCATAAACCTGCCAACACTATCTTTTTGGGAAAGGACAGAAGTCACAAATCCACTCTCAGGGTTTAATTTACCCTGGTGTTTGCTCGGCAGATGGCTAAGGGAGTTACCAGGTCCTGTGTCCTCTGAGGCAGAACCTTCTGTGTAATCTGCAAGCCTGGCTGACTCCCTGGAGGAGGGGGGTCTTTTTTCCTCCCCCACCCCAAAGTCTTGGGTGGACAGGGAGAAGAGAAGGAGGAGGGAGAAGAGAAGGAGGAGGAAGAAGAGAAAGGAGTAGGAGGAGAAGGAGAAGGAATGGAGAAAGAAGAGGAGGAGGAAGATGAGGAAGAAGGGGAGGAAGAGTCTTTTATTCCATAGATAGCCAGGTTCTCAGAGTGGAAAGGGGGCTTCTGTTTCCTGGCTGTTCCTTTGAAAGCTCTTGTTTCTTCTCTTGTCTCCTCTCCTCTCCTTCCTTCTCTTCCCATGTCCTGTCTCTTATCCCCACTTCTTCCTTTCCCTCTGCTCCTTTTTTTCCCTCTCTTTCTTCCTTCTCCTCCCCTTCGTCCCCTCTTCTCTTTCCCCATCGTTTCTGTTCTGGTCCTTTTGCTCACTTCTCTCCCTCCCATCCAAGGTACCCAGAGTACCGCACACATTCTGACAGCCAGCTGTTCACACCTGTCCCCGGCCTCATCACAAGTCTCCAGTCCAATCTCAGCCTGCCTTCCAGAAACCACAAGAGAAGACACCCCAGTGCCATCTTAGCCCCTCTCTTCTCCCCCTCTGAAGACCAAATGCAAATGCCCTCCTCAGCACCCACTCCACTTCCAGTGGAGGGGCTGAGCTATGCCATGTGTTCAGTGTTGCAGACAGCCATCCAGGCCTTGCCTCCAGGGCCCACGGAGGCTTTTCAGGGGGTGACCAGAGCAGGGGTGGTTTCTGGGTATGGGCCAGGATGAACCAAGTTTATCCCCCTAGTCTGTTTTGTCTGTTGCCATTAGCAACAGGGGACGGAAGCTCCGCCCACCCCAAATCCAGACTCCTCCCAGCAACACTTGATTTCTTACCATGACCTCTCTTGACCTTTGCTGATTTAGTTACCCTTCTCACCCCCAAAGACATTCTTAGGAGCCTAATAGCTTCTGGGAGGGGAGAGGGACCAGGGCTTTAGCAGGTAGGTCTCTCCTCTTCCAGACAAGTGTACTGTGTGACTTAGGCTCCATTATTCTTGCTTAAGCTCGAAGTCTGTGATTTAGCATTTCCCATTTTAGCTTTGGAGAATTCCAGGGAGAATATTACCTCTCCCCCTCCCCTCAACCACTGCCCAATCCTGAATCTTTTGTCAGGGTAATTGAGCATAAAGTCTTTTCAGGTTTGTGTTTTCCAAAAGATGCATTGTCGCCTCTCATTCATTTGTTCTCTTCCAGCTACCGGGGAGAAACTTTTTCAGTCCCCACCCCCATCCTTCTGAAGGAATTTGGGTTTCTAGGTTGATTATTTATGGGGATGCTGAGACTGTGGATTTCCTTTCTGCACATCCTCTTCTTCTCCCTACCCCCCCCCCATGATTAATTGACTTTTTCTTGGTAAATTACTATAGGAGAGAACAGGGAAATTGCTCACCAAATTGAAGATTCCTCTGGGTTCTTGTGATGTCTTCAAGTTTTCTTATCTGTGGTCCCTACACAGTATGATTTTTCTTGGATCTTGTGCCCCTGAATGGAACCAGGCACCTTGTATATTTTCTTGCTCCTGAACATCTTTCTCTAAGAGCAAGCACCAGCCAAATCCTAGCCTGTGTTTATGTCTCCTGAGCACTAAGAATGTTCTGCAGGTATTTTTTTTTCTGGTTCTGGGAATTGAACTTGGGGGCCCGGGAGCTGTCCCTGAGATTTTGTACTCATGGCTAGCACTCTACCACTTCGAGCCAAAGCACCATTGCTGGCTTTTTCTGTGGTTCATTGGAGGTAAGAGCCTCATGGACTTTCCTGCTCGGGCTGGCTTTGAACCAAGATCCTCAGATCTCAGCCTCCTGAGTAGCTAGGATGATAGGCGTGAGCCACTGACAACTAGTTTGCAGGTATTTCTTTTTTCCTACATAGTTGAAACCTGCCTCAAAAGATAGAATAATATTTAGTGACACGTGAAAAAGTATATGAAATGCAGATTTCCACGTCCCTAAATAAGGTTCCATTCGGAACCCAGCCACAATCCCTCATTCATTCACGTATTGTCTGGCTGATTTTGCACCCAAATGGCAGAGAGGAACAGTACAGACAGACACCTTAGGGCCTAGGAAATCTAAAATATTTAGTATCTGGCCTGCTAGAGAGAATGTTTGCCAACGCTCCTGCTTTAGAGAAAGAGAGGAGTTTCTTTTCTTTTTGTGGTTGCCTGGGATAAATGGTGGGAGGGGACTGGAGTATGCCTATTAATATTAATTCCTCCTTCAGGAACCATATCTAATTTTCTTTAGAGTGCTCCCCATTCCTCCCTCCCTCCAACCCTCTTCTCCCTCCCTCCTCCCTCCTCCTTTCCCTCCCTCTCAGGCCATCCATGTGATCTAGGGGCTTTCACCCTCTCTTTCAGCCTGGCCCCACCCACACAAGGGGTATTGGTTTCCAGTTGGATCCATTCCATTGTCACCTTAGCAAGTCCTCTTCCAAACAGACTGGTTCTGGGTCATTGTCATTGCATTTCCTTACATGGATGCTATCTTTTCGTGTCAGAGTTTCTGTGCTAGAGAAGCCTGTGGCCACGTTCCCAGAAATGGACCGGTGTGGTTCTAGCAGAGGAGGAAGTAGCTACAGGCACCTTGGAACCCCAATAAAAGGAAGAAGGAAGTCTGGTTTGGCAAGCTGCCTGGCCTGCTCCCTCTAGAGAAGGCTAGAGCCATTCCCAAGCTTACCCGAGGTGGGAGATTCTCTTAAAGCCTGGTTTGACTGGAGACAGGTTTTCATTCTGGTTATGGGATTCAGAACTGTGGACAGACATTTCCAGCCAGTATCCAGGAGTCAGGAGAAATAAGAATCTGGCCCCTCATTGTAAAGGAGGCCTATGACACCAATGGAATGCCCTGCAAACAGAATCACAGATCTAAGCCAGAACTTAGGGCCCCAACCAAAGAGACAAAGAATGTGGGTGTGAGGTATGCCTGGATGCAGGGACTGTGAATCCTGAAGGGACAGCAGGGGTTGGGAGAGTTGTGGGGAGAATGATGAAAGGGGGGGAGCATTGTCCTTGAAAACTGACATGTTGAATTGAAACCCTTTTGTTCAGCTTCTTAAAGATAACACAATGATAAATGCATACACATATGCATATGTACATAAACGCTATCAGCTCACACCTGTAATCGTAGCTACTTAAAGAGGCTGGGAATTTGAAGCCAGCTCAGGCAGGAAAGAAAGTCTTCTGAGACTCTTATCTCCAATGAACCACCAAGAAGAAGAAGAAGAGAAAGAGGAGGAAGAAGAGGAGGAGGGAGAGGCGGAGCAGGAAGAGGAGGAGGAGAGGTGGAGCTGTAGTTCAAGTGGGAGAGGGCTAGCCTTGAGCAAAAGAAGTTTCTGGACCACACCAGGCACTGAATTCAAGTCCCAGGATGGGCACACATAACAAACAGCATGACTGATTTGTGGGCATGTGAGGGAAAAATGGGGAGCAAGCCAGGGAAGGGGTGACATTGTTCCAAAAAAATGTACTCTTTACTTGACTTATTTAAACTAACCCTCTATACATCACTTTTCTAACAACAGTAGAAAATACATTTTAAAAAATCACCATTGAAGTGTAAGAGGCTGACATCCTGAAGCAGGCTGGTTGAGGTGGGGTGCTGTCCTTGCCTTGGGGTGACCTCAGTTCTAACCTAGCTATCTCCACAAACAAAATCTGGAAGCTGTACCAGCAGTGTGTGTGTTGGCTTCTCTCTTCTGGACACACATGTCCGCCAGTGATGCTAATTGCATTTCCTGGCCCAGCCCTGTCTGCTAATCCCCGTGCTCAGGGTAGTAGCTGGTTCCAGAAGGAGTGCAGTCTGCAGCGGTGATGGTGACTGGGGGTTCTTTGGGGATCTTCTCCTTGTTACACCCAGCTCTGAGGTTTCACAGCTCATTAAATCTAGAAAACAACAACAACAACAACAGCAACCAGCATGTGGCTGTCTGGAGTTTAAAGAAATCAGTACATATGGAGCCCATTTCTTGTGCTGGCCCGGATGTGGCCAAGCATAAAGAAGGAAGAGCTTGAGTTCAGGGAATTCATTGTGTGTGAAATCTCCAGTCCCAGCCCACTGCGCTGGACCACAGAAAGAAGGTCTACCATGAGGCCGCGGCAAACTCCAGAAGGAGGCTTAGCCAGCTATCGGCTGAACCTGACTCTCCCACCTGAAATCCCAGTTACTCAGAGAGCTGAGATTGGAGGATCCTCATATAAGACCCAAACCCACCTGGAGCAGGGAAGTCTGTAAGACTCTCATCTCCAAGTAACCACCCCAAACCAACCAATCAACCAACCTGGAAGTGAAGCGATGGCTCCAATGGGTAGAGGACTAGCTGTGAACACACAAAAAAAGCACAGGGACAGCACTCAGGTTTGCGTTTGAGTCCCAGGACCAGCATGTACCCACAAAGAAAGAAAAAATAAGAAGGAAAGAAAGACAGGAAGAAAGGAAGAAGGGAAGGAAGGAAGAAAGAAAGAAAGAAAGAAAGAAAGAAAGAAAGAAAAGGAGGAGGGGAAGAAGACAAAGAAAGGAAAGAAAGAAGGAAAGACAGAAAATGCAAGAGGTTGGCTTTTTCCCAGTTAAGCCTGGTGCTTGAGCCTGTACCTCTGCCTTCAGCTTTGTGCTGGTTGCTGTCTGCCCAGGTTGACTTTAACCTCGATCCTCAGATCTCAAACTCCTGAGTAGCTAAGATTATGAGCGGGGAGCTACCAGGATCTTGCTTGGAATTCTCCCTTTTCATTCTTCCTAATAAATCTGCTCTGGAAATGACAGTAACACTTCCTGCCACTGGAGATGACATGGTGGCACTTCCTGCCACTAGGACATACTCCAATCCTTTGTAGAGGAAAGAACTGGGAGAAAGAGAGATCTTCCTAGAGGCACCTGGCTGCTAAGAACTTGTGTCCCAAACAAGGAACAGGTGTGGAAAGGAAGTAGAGGAGACTCCAGGCAACAGTGAAGACTTTGGATTCTAGAGCTCGAGTCTGAATGGGTCGGGGTAGACTTGAATTCACCCAAGGAACCAGATAGATCTTGCCTGGGAATGAGGCTGAGGGAGAGAGGAGGAGTGAAGGAAGGAGGGAGGGGAGAAGTGAGGGAGGGCTGAAACAAAACCTCCCTGGGAAAGAAGTCACTTGAGAACTCATTCTGTACAGGCCCAGGTAGAAAAATTAACCTATGCATTTGCTCTCAATGAGCTCCAACCCTCCCACTACACCCCCCCCGCCCCGTCTCTCTCAAGGTGCAATGGGTCTCATTCAGTTCTTGCCATTTCAGCTCTTTTAAGAAAAGCCATTCGTTGGTATTTGTTTGTTGTTTTGAGGCTGGAGCATAGGAAGGCAACTTGTGCTGAAAGAGGAAGAGGAAATCTCTTTTATGCATTTTTATTTTTATTTTTTTGTCAGTCCTGGGCTTAGGCACAGGGCTAGAGCTCTACCACTTGAGCCACAGCACCACTTCTGGCTTTTTTTTTCTATGTATGTGATACAGAGGAATCAAACCCGGGTCTTTATGCATGCTAGGCAAGCACACTACCGCTCGGCCAAACTCCCGGTCCCAGGAAGAGGAAATTTCTCCCCAGGGTTGGGAAGGATGTGGAGAACTGGAGTTGAAAAGTGTGAGGGCTGGGGTAGTGGGAGGAAGTGTCTGGGCCAATGCCTGAAGTGAGGGGCAACATTTCCTAGCATACACATTTTCATTTCCTACAGTCACTCCCAGAGCAGAAGTTGGGTGCTGTGGAATCAACTCTCTCTTTCCCTATGGCCGCCATAGTTTAAGATAGCTTCTTACAAAAATTATTGGGAGCTTTGGGAAGAAAAAAATCCTAGAGCAGCACAAATAAGGAAGAGGATAAAGACCCTTGTATTTCAGAATAGCCAAGAAGGGGCTGAGGGTTGGAGTCTTGAGTAGAAGGGGAGAGGGGGAAAAGAAGAGGGGGAAGAAATGAGAATGTGGGGGGGTGGTCAGGATGGAGGCAGTGAGAGAGGGCTCAGAAAGTCATGAAAATAAAATTCCAAGCTGAGGCATTCCATCTGGGGCTCTGATTGAATTATGGGAGAAGATGGAGTTTGGGGGAGATGGCTGGTTACTTCCAGCCCTGTCGTGGCAAATGAGAACCTTTGGTCTTTTTTGGAAACCCCACAATCCCCTACTCCCTGCTTTATTGAAATCAATTACAAGTGACTGAATCATTTCCAGTTCCTTGTCTTCTCCTCCCTCCACCCCTAAGGCAGCCCCATGCTGCTTCTCATTGTCTTACTTTCAGATAGCTTTGCACTGTGGAAGTCTAACCTGTAATTATCCCTGCCTGCCCAAAATGATGGCTGTCATATAAGAGAAAAAAACTTGACTGCTCGCTTTCCACAGGGGCTCTGTGGATCATGCCAGAACATCTGTCTGTTAATCTCTTCCATAGGGTTTTGTTTGAGCCAGCCCAGTGGCAAGGAAATGACAGGGGTGCTGGGAGCCAGATGAGATTGGGGAGGGGTGTTGAGGAGTGGAGAGGAGGCCCCAAAAGGTTGACTCCTACTACGCTAGGGCCAACTACTTCCTTCTGTGTCCATCCCATCAAAGGAAAGAATCTTGGGGTGCAAATCTTGGTTCTGGCCATGACCAGGGAGAGTTCAAAGGTGAGCTCTATCAAAGGGTAGAAGAAATATCCAAGAAATCACACCAGGATTTGCACGGAAGCATGCAACCAGAGATATGATCATCCTTGAAAGTGCATGTGTAGGAGAAATCTAAGATTAATTGCATCAAGGGAAGAAATTTGGTCATGGAAGGCACTTATGAGTTATCCGGAGATGAAGTGGATTTGGGGCACACTTGCTGTAGAGGTCGGGCCACATCACTGTTTTGCCTCTGCCTTCTACTCCTGTGGTTTCACCTTATCTCTCTTGCAACTCCCAACCAACTTTCTCCTCTTATTTTTTCTCTCAGCTAAGGTCAAGTCCAGTCTATGGTCCAGTGAAGACACTGGATTGTCCCACCTGTCTTAGCTAGAGTCAGATGTCCCATACTCAGTGCTGAGAAGGGAGCCACTAAGACCCTCGGGCAAAAGGAGAGGTGGCTAAGGAGAAGTGGTGGGAAAAGTGGGTTCTAGAAGGGTCCACTGCTTACTCTGCAGAATCTTTTCTGTTCAAGTGGTGGCTTGCACAAGTTCTGGCACTGGTGTTTGTGGAATGTTTAGATGAACTTTTCAGAGATTTCATCCCATAGTTCGCTAGCTCCATTGCTGTGGTCTAAGGTCAGGCAGAAGCATCATGAGGGAAGGGCTTTGGCAGAGGAGAGCCTATTACCTCATGGAGGCCAGGAAGCAGAGGGACAGGCCAGGGACAAGATACCTGGCAAAGGTCTTTTCTTACAACCTGCTTCTTCCCACTTTCTACTTCCCATCACTTTCCACTCAGACCACCAAATGACAAATCCATCGTGGGTTCATCCAGCGATGACATCAGGGCTGTCATGAGCCAGTCAACTTCCCAAAGGCTCCATCAACCCAAAACCAAGCCTTTTAATACCGAAGCCTTTGTGTGTGTGTGTAGGGAGCAGGAGAGGTCCATTTTATACCCAAATCAGCACACAGTCAAACTCTGGCCTACTGTGCCATGACACACTTGACACAGGAAGGACACAGCAGAAATCTTCAGAGTTTCAAATCGCTGCCTTAGACAGGAAGGGAGACCTGGCACTGACCTGTGAAGAGAAGAGAATTGGAGGGACTGAAAAAGTCTGTCAGAAATTCTCCCTGCCATGCAGGCAATTGTCTACTTGGCCTTTGTAAGTTGGAGGGGAAAGATGATGCAGCTTCAAGAGACAATTTTGTGAACTGGTTTCTGTCTTTTAATAGTTTGGACTTTGCAAAGAATTCTGTTTACAGGATCCATCTTTACTGTGAGGGGAAAGAGGGATTTCCTTGAGTTGAAAGGGGAGCCTACTTACTGTCTGTCTTGCTGTCTGTCTTGCTGTCAGAGTACAAGTTTGACCAACAAAAAGGGAGAAAGCAAAGACCCACTTACTCTGTTGATAGTCATTATCCAGGCTCAGGTTAGATAGAGGAAATAACTCTTTTTGTTTTTGGGGGGTGTGTGTGTGTGTGTGTGTGTGTGTGTGTGTGTGTGTGTGTCCTGAAACTCAAACTCAGGGCCTAAGTGCTATCCCTAAGCTTTTTTTTTTGCTCAAGGTTTGTGTTCTATCAAGTGAACCACAGCTCCACTCTGTCATTTTTGTAATTAATTGGAGATCAGAATCTCATCAACTTTCTTACCTTGGCTGGCTTTGACTCATGATCCTCGGATACATCCTTTAAAATTAAGAAAATAAACTTGGCACTGGTGGCTCATGCCTATCATCCTAGTTACTCAGGAGGTTTAAATCTGAGGCTTGTAGTTCAAATCCAGCCCAGGTAGGAAAACCCATGAGATTCTTATCTCTAGAGAATTTTCAAAAAGTCAGTAGTGGAGCTATAGCTCAAGTGGTAGAATGCTAGCCTTGAGTATAAAAGCCCAGAACAGTGCCCAGGCCTTGAGTTCAAGCCCCAGGATGGGCACAAATTTTGAATTAGTGTGCATTTATAATGCAATATTTCCATACACATAGTATACCTTGAGCAGACTTACCCTCCCTACTTAACCTAATTCTTCCCTTCCCTTCTCTTTGTTCTACAAACAGCATGCAACACCATTTCTGGATTGTTATTTGATGAGACAGGCATTTATAAGGGTAAAGAAAGTTTGGAGAAGAACTTCATAAGTTTGAGTTTTGACATTATTTTTTTTTAATCTATCTGAAGTTACCAAGATGCAGTTGGCTATTATTTTTTAATGGAAAGAGAGAAGGAGAAGAAGGAAGGAAGAGGTGACATACATCAAGATGTACTGTCCTCATAAACTGACAGATTGAGTCAAAACCCCTTTGTACAGCTACTTAAGGATAATAAAAAAATGAATGAATAAAGAATTGTAGAGCCCCAGGGAAAAGTTAGAGCTGGGTGAGATATGAATTTGGCCATTTCTGTATAGCAAACTATGCTACTATAATTTGTAACATTAACAAAGTCAAGTTATAAAGACCGTTTATTTAAATATTGACCCCTATAATAACACACATGATAAGAATAAGACTCAGGAGGGAAGGCAGTGTAAAAATAGCAGAACAAATATATGAAATATGGTTTAGATAGGAGCATACTCATTAAAACAAGAACACAAAAAGGTTATTTTTGTTAACTTGAAATTGTTGTTCGCTTCATTGTATCTTTTGTTATCAGTATTATTCCACATCATAATACCAGGGAGGAAATACAGTCAGAAAGGAACAGAACTGTCTTTGTTTGAAGATGATATAATTAACTAATGTAAATAATCTAAGAGAATCTATTAACAATTGAGATAATTAATAATCCATTAATATTGATGTAAGGTATTGGCAGAAAGCCTCAGTACAAGATTAATATGGAAACATCAAAGCTATCTTATATACCCACAGTAACCAACTATTAATGAACTTGTCCAAAATAGCAGCAAACTCATAAAATATTGTCACTGGGAGAAAAGAAATTTTATAATAAATAAAATAGACCGTTTTAGGGGGATCTTTTAACATGTAATAAAATGATTTGACTATAGACAGAGTGTTCACGACTGGAAAGATCTGTCTGATAAAATGTTGCTTCTCTCCAAAATCACCTTAAAAATTTAACGTAACCCCAATAAAAATTACAAGGAGATGATTATAGAAATGGACAAGTGTGTTCTAAAATGCAAATAGAAGATATCTGCTCATGGACAGCCATGAAAGTTTGAAGTAAGTGATCAAAGCGTTGTACTTTCTCCTTCTAATATCAAATTTATGAAGCACTAATCATGAAAGAAGTGGGGCATTGCTGGAAATGGACTCAAAAGCTTGAAGCAGATCTTTATATGAAATGAACATGATAGAGAAATAGTTTCTCTTGGAGAAGGGTCTTCAAGAAGCTGGTAGCTCACATCTGTAATCCTAGCCCACTCATTGGGCTGAGATCCAGAGGATCACGGTTCAAAGCCAGCCAGGTGGAACAGATAGCTCCCTAGATCCCATCTCCAATCAACCACCATAAAGCCAGGCTGGAAGTATAGGTCAGGTGATAGAGCATTAGCGATGAACAAATAAGCCAAATGAGAGCACGAGGCCTTGAGTTCAAGGCCTGATACACACACACACACACACACACACACACACACACACACACACACACACACGAGTTCTTCATACTTTGCAACGTGTTAGACATCTAACTTACAACATTCACACGCGGAATCTATTAAATGCTCACACAAATATGCAAATAACATTGCAAGATGGTTCAAAGGAACTCTTGGATTCATTTCACTAATGAAAAATAGAAAACACAGGTGTCTTTGAAATGACTTTTTAATAATATTTTTATTACCTTTAGTTGCACAAAGGGGTTTCCAGCCCATGTTTGAGTTTATAAGGACAATGTCAGCTCTTCTTTCTCCCCATCTCTCCCTACCCCATCTGACCCCATGAGCTACCTGTTCCATTTCTCACCGATGTAATTTGAATATTATGACAATCTTCACCCACCCTCTCTCCGTTCATCAGCCCTCCCTCACCTTGACCTCACCCCCTCCCCAACACCTCAATTTTCCTGGTGTTCATTTTTGTTAGACTATCAGTTGTTAGAAGGACTTACACCATTGGAAGCCTTCATTGTATATAATATGCTTTAGTTCATATGTTTGTGTATGCCATTTTTAATTTTTCTTTTGCCAGCCCTGGGCTTGAGCTCAGGACCTGAGCACTGTCCTTGGACTTTCTCAAGGCTAGAGTTCTTTCTACCACTTGAGCCTCAGCACCACTTCCAGCTTTTTTCCCCCCATATATGTGAGGAATCATGCATGCTAGGCAAGCACTCTACCACTAGGCCAAACTCCCGGCCCCATTTTTAAATTTTTTTGTCAGTCATGAGGTCTAAACTCAGGGCCTGGGTGTTGTCCCTGAGCTCTTTTTGCTCAAGGCTAGCACTCTACCACTTTGAGCCACAGCTCCACTTCCATTTTTCTGGTGGGAAGTTGGAGATAAGAGTCTCAGGGACTTTCTTGCCTGGGCTACCTTTGAACTGTGATCCTCAGATCTCAGCCTCCTGAGTAGCTAGGATGACAGGTGTGAGCCACCAGAGCCCAGCTGATGTTTTTTTAAATGTATAGAAGTCATCTCAAGTCAAAGATAAGTGGTAGGACATATCCATCTAATCCATGAGGATAGCTTTAAAAAAATGCATGAGAGTGTGTATAAATCAACCAAAATTCAAACAAACTAATAGAAAAAAATCTAAACAAGAGAGACGAACGAACACAAAAGGCAAAGAGGATAGGATCTATCACAGAGAAGGTCCAGAAAGCATTATGAGGAGCTGTAACCAAATACAGCTGCAGAAACATGACTTACAAACAGGGGAATTAAACCCTAGAGAGATAAACAATTAACATTATTTTAAAAATAGTTAAACAAAGGATAACATAGATACTACTTTTTATTTGTTTGCTTGACTTTTTGATAGTTCCAGGGCTTGAATTCAGGATTCATCCTTTCTCTGCTATTTTGCTCATGGCTATGCTTTACCATTTGAACTATACTTCTGGCCTGGCTTTTTGCTTTTGAATCATCCATTTCTCCCCATGTAGCACGTAGCAAAATATACAGCTCTAAAGCAGACCAGTGTACATCATGAGACAGACTTTCCGGACTTTTCTATCTGGGATGGCTTCGAACCTTAATCTTCAAGATCTCCTGAGTAGCTAGGGCTTCAGTCATGGACACTGTATCAGGCCATTATTTATGGCATATTTTAAGTATCAATAAAAGTCACTAAACTTGCAATCAAGCCCAAACCAAATAAACCCAAGGCCCAAGTTCAAACTCAACTACAGCTAATAAAAACAACAATGATATTGATATTATTATCATTATTGTTATTATGGGTAGTTCCTCATGTTTTTCCAATTAAACCAGAATCATCAAGCAGAGTGAAAGCACTGCAGCAGTGGCTCATGCCTGTAATCTCAGCTACTCACGAGGCTGAGATCTGAGGACCATAGTTTGAAGCCAGACTGGGTAGGAATGTCTGTGAGACTCCAATCTCCAATTAATCATAGAGAAAGCACAAATGGTGCCGTAGCTCAAGTGGTAGAGCAGTAACCTTGAGCAAAAGCTGCTCAAGGACACTGTCTGGGCATCAAAAGGTAGAAAAAAACAAAGGAAAACAAATTTAGTTGCTCCCTACAAGGATAATTTCTCTGCCCGCCCCCCCACCCCTTATTCTCTGATGCATGAGTTAAGTCACTGTTTTAGCTCATTTAATCAGCTCCTTCCTGTGTCTTTTTCCTGAGTGAACTGTAGGCATCTGATTGTCAGGGGCTGTGTTGGACTCACTTACAGTGCCCCAGACGTATTACACACCTCATGCTTGAGGCCTGGTAGGCACTCTATAAATAGAAATGTTCTCAGTCTGCGTGTGATGTCCACTCATGGCTCACAGAAGTGCTCAAGAAATCAGATTTCCAGAAGATGACTGGGTCACAAGATTGAACTTTTTAAACACCCCATCTCAGGATAGGAAACACTTTCTATTAGCATATACATTTAATAAATGACAAATAGCATCAAACCCAACATATTACATGTGCAATGTAGCATGTACGAAGCTGAAAATGATTTTCCTGAGTGTTGGGCTCTAATCAAGTTCTCTAATGTTGCGTTCACATGGGTCCTTTAGCTTAATAGATTCTCTCGATGTGTCTTAGGCACTTAAGAAATGCAATAGACTCAATCATATCTACACTTAGAATACATGCAACAAAATTTCTTCCTTGGTTGAGAGAGACTGAGGAAGAAAGATGGAAGGGGTGGCATTGATCAAGATGCTTTGTGCCCACAAGCCCACATGTCAAATTATAAACCCTTTGTGCCAATACTTAAGGATAATATATATATATATATTATGTATATAAAAAAGGAAAGAAAGGACGAGAAGTAAAAGAATCTCTTCTTTGGAAAGGAAATAAAACCTGTTCTCTCTCATCCACGTTCCAATTTCTAAGTGGATTTCCTCTTCTTAATTCATCTCTGATAAATAGACCTGTCAGAGCTTTGGCATTTTGTTGGAGTATTTCTTTCTTTGCTAATATTGGCAAAAAAATTAACACACATGGGAGGGACGTGGGAATGGTAGCTCGGACAATGTTTTTAATTCAAAGTGCATGGAGAAAGCATGTATTTAGTGGCTCCTCTGGGCAGCCTCAGGCTCTCTGAGATTAGTTTTAGATTCATAGGCTGTGGCCAGCAACAGTGGCCATGAGGTTTTGGCCTCTGTACATGGAGGAAAATCTCCTCTCCCCCTAGGCAAGTCTTCTGCACTACCCGAGTTATCCCAGAAGCATTCGATGAAGAAAATAACTTTGGACAAACACCATCCAGTGCAGTTTTTCTTCCTTGCAAAAGACAGAAGCAGCCACAGGCAGTTGTGTGGCATTCTGGAACCTCTCTGTCTTGGGGAAAGGTGGCTAGGTGTGTAACATGGTGGGAAAGAAGCCCTGAAGTCTGGAAACTGTGCAATCCATCCACAAGATGGAACGAGGCAATCTCATCTTGTGACATCAGCCTTAAGGATGCGTCATCCACATTGGATACTGTCAAGCTGGGGTGTCTTTGGGCCTCAATGGGGGGGGGATGTGTCTTTCTTACCCTCCATTCAAACACACTTTTGTGTCAATCAATGAACGACACTTATATCTTGGATGAAAATGAGGTCGATGATATTCACAGTATTGGTGATTTCTTGAACAAAGAAGAGTACACATGTTTTTATATTACTTTCATGTTTTTATAATAGTTTATAATCCCCTCTTCTTCCCTTTCCCTTTTAAAAACTAATTATTATAAAGGTGATGTACAGAGGGATTGCTATTGCATAAGTCAGGTAATGGGGACATTTCTTTTTGGACAATGTCACCTTTCCTTACTCTCTCCCAGTTTTTCCTCCCATTCCCCACTTACAAGGTATATAGTTCATTTTCCACATGGTATCTAGTGAGTACCACTGCTGCATTTGTTCAAATGCAGCATTTGTTTTCTGCCCCTTTACCCTCCTTCCAAAACACAGAAAAAGGAGGAGCAAACAAGACAAAAAGAAAAGGAAACAAAAGCAACAAACAACAAAAATAAACACATCTTATTTCCATTTCCCGGAGTTCATTAGCATAAAGATTAAGTGATAGGATCAGATGCATGTAGGCATTATGCCTTGATGTCTCTCCCTTCCCTTTCCGTGCTCTATTTCCCTCTCTTTCCTTCCTCCTCCTTCTTCCAGTACCAGTACAAGCATGCTCTTCTTTCTTATGAGGAAGGTGCTGTGTGCATTTGAGCCATATCTCCAGACTGGCCTTTTTTTAAAACTAGTTAATAAAAGATGGGAGTCTAACGGATTCCATCTTGTCTACCTTGAATCCCCATCATTCTTCACAACTCAGTTTCCTGCGTAGGATTACAAGCATGTGACACCAATAGCCAGCTTCACCTCTCTCTCTCTCTCTGTCTCTCTCTTTTTAAGTGCCTAACTTTTCATCTTCTATATCACCACCCTGAAGATCTTTAGTCCTGTGAATGTGGGTAGCTCTGGAGACAGATAGTCCCTGCCCCCACCCCTCATCTCCTCAGGGATGCCATGATCCCCAGAACCATCTCTTGGTTCACTCTCTGAAACTGGATCATCTCCTCTGCAGAATCTTCTAATCAACTAGGATCATATAATGTATCTTCTCTCACCTACCCTCCTACATTACCATTTCTTCAAAGTTTTTATTGGGTTTTAAAATTTTGTCTTAATGGACACACACAAATTGTCACTATTTAGGGCATTCCTGCTAATGCTCTGAATTTTACTTCCATGATGGAATGGGTGAATCAAGCTAATTAACACCTGCTTCCTCGTAGAGATACCTTTTGTGCCTGTGATGAGAAACACTTAAAATCTACTCTCTCAGCACTTTTCAAGTACACCACAAATGGCTGTGAAAGGTCATCATAGCAATATGTAGTGAATTGCTCAGATTTGTTCTCCCTACCAGTTTTAGAGTTATACTTTCTTTTTATTTTAGCACTGCTAGAGAAATTGGAATTCAGGGTCCTGTACTTACTCAGTTGGTACTCTGCCATTTGAGCCAGAACGCCAACTCTGCTTCTTTGGTGACTATTTTCAACATAGACTTACAGACTGTTTTGCCCAAGCTGGTTTTGAGCCACCATCCTTTGAATTTCAGGTTCCGTGAGTAGACGGAACTATAGGCATGAACCCGTGTTCAGGTTTAATTTACATGGTGTGTGTGTGTGTGTGTGTGTGTGTGTGTGTGTGTGCAAGTCCTAGAGTTTGAACTCAAGGTCTGGAAGCTGTCCCTAAGGGGATTTAGCTCAAGACCAGCACTCTACCAAATGAGCCACAGCTGACCTTTTGCTGGTTAATTGGAGATAAGAGTCTCATGGATTTTTTCCTGCCAGATCTGGGCTACATCCTTGAATCTAGATCATCAGATCTCAGCCTCTGGCCTCTGTGATTTTTAAAAATGGGAAATCTGATTGTGATCAAATATTGATCATTTTTCTACCACTCCTTGGCCTTGGACTGCTTAGCCATTTTACATCAAGTGTCTTAGGAAAAGAACGACATAGCCAAATGCAGCGCCAAACAATACAACAAAAAACCAACCCAACAACAGCAGCAGCAAAAAACTAAAACAAGAAAGCAGTTCTACCTCTTGAGAAGCCAAAGAGAAGAAAAAGAGCAGGAAGATGGAAGGGAATCATAACCATAGTTGATCAGTAAGGATGATTCTAAGAACCGATTCTTACATCTCTAGTTAGAAAGGATTCTCAAGATGGAAGAAGTCTCCAGAAACAAAGAAAACGTGACAAGAAATAGAAAGATGTTTGGGACTTGAAACAAAGGTGTTCGATTGGGGTGGGGGATCCAGTTACAGAGGGCAGAGTAGTTAATCTTCTCCTGAGGCCCTAGAGCTTCCTATTGGGCCAATATGCTAAGGGGGAAGAAAAAGCACAGGTTGGTAAAACGCTACACACATTCCAGCCACAGACAGGTGGCTATGCCACCATATTGGATGTTTTCCCAGTGGGTACCACAAAGGCTTGCTTGAACTGTGGTCAATGCTCAACATTCACTTCTAGGTGAGCTTTCAGGCTTCACTTACCTGTGGGCAAGAGACTCTCTTTGGATGATATAACAAACTTTTCAACTTCAAGGTGAGCAAGGCTCTGCAGCTGAATCAAGACAGTGAGGAGGGGAAGGCACAGTATATCTATGCATCTATCTATCTATCTATCTATCTATCTATCTATCTATCTATCATCTATCTATCTATCATCTCTATAATCTATATATCTAAATCATCTATATCTCAATTTATATCAACTATCTCACTACCACTATCAGCTACCCATCTATCATCTCTACCATATCAATCAATCAATCTATCTATATTTATTTATCCCTCTCTCTAACATCTATATCTTAATCTCTTTATCATATCTATCTCTACTTCTCTATCATAGCTCTATCTTTATCATTCTGTCTCTACTATCTTTCTATCTCTATTAGCTATCTTTCTATCTTCATCATCTCTATCTCTATCACTTATCTGTTTTCTATCTCTATCAGCTATCTATTATCTATATCTATCTCTATCCATCTGTATCTCAATTATCTCTCTATAGCTGTCATTTATCAAACTATGTGTACCTCAATCTCTCCTCTGTTTATCAATCTCTGTCTATGTCTCTATCATCTGTTTATCTGTATCTCTCTATTTCTGTTGGTTATCTATTCACATTTATCATCTATTTATATTTATCTTGATCTAGTTATCTAATGTCTGTGGATCCATCTAATATACCATCACATTATTTATCACACCATCTCTTTCTCTACCATCTATCAATCACTCTCAATCTATCAATCTTATCAATATATCTGTCATTTATTTATCTTTGTTAACTTCTGTATTATCAGGGTAAAGATACTTTGGGTTTCCATTCCTGTTGCCTTTGGTTAGATCACAAAGTTCTACAACAGTCGGTTCTTAGCAGGTTTTCCTTCTTTCAGACTAGTTCTGGGAAAGATCCAGGAAACCAGTAAAAGTAAAAACAATTGATAAACTGGCCTGCATTGGGGGGGGGGGTCAGATGCCACCAGCCTGAGGGATGCTCCTCTCTGTGGCTCCTTCTTTCCAGACTCCCTTGGCGGCAAGTCCCTTGTCCAGGGAGAAAGTGAATTCAGCTCTCAAACTCAGGACTCCTGTGTCACAGTCTTCTCTTTACTGGCTACCTCTTGTTAATGTTCTTGGTATTTTCTTCCTTCTCTCTGTTAAGCACTGACCTCATGGGGTTTAATTGGCTCACATGGTTTATGCCTACTCTTTTTTTTTGCCAGAAGTAAAAATAATAGAGGAATTTCAACAAGGTAAAATAATGCATGGTTTAAACCTCCCTGAACGCAAGTTGTCACTGTGCTATCCCAGCCATTCTGGGGGGGGGTGCCAAGTACCCCCAGCAATAGAGTCACCAGCACTCAGTGACCAAGCTAGGATTCAGTTTAGAAGCAGCCCAGTGGCTTCTCTCCCCTTCAGTGGGGCTGAGCTTTCAAAGGTAAATGCCACATGCAGGTGGGAGTCACCTTATGATGTCACCTTATGATGCCCACAGTCAAGAACCACCCACGAGGATGAAACCACACACCGATGGTTGAGTCATTGACGTAATGGTGGCTCTTATGCTGGCTGGCTTGAGGGTCCAGAATTCTACGGCTGGTTCCTTGGGTCAACATCACTGCGATTCCAGCATGTCAAGATGTACTTGAGGGCCTGGAGTTTGGCCTAGTGGTTAAAGTGCTTGCCTAGCATGCACAAAGACCCGGGTTCAATTCCTCGGTACCACATACATACAAAAAAGCCGGAAGTGGTGCTGAGGCTCAAGTGGTAGAGCTCTAGCCTTGAGAAAATCCAAGGACAGTGCTCAGGCCCTGAGCTCAAGTTCAGGACTGGCAAAAAAAAAAAAAAAGATGTACTTGATTAGTCTGTTTTTGTTCATTTGATTTTGTGCTGGTGTTGGGGTTTGAACTCAGGGCCTAGATGCAGTTTCTCAAGGCTAGCGCTCTCCTGCTTGAGTCCCTTTCAGCCTTTTCAGGGATAGGGGTAGTTTATTGGAGCTAAGAGTCTCACAGGCATTCCCAGCTTTGAATTGTGATCCTGAGGTCTTATCTGTTTGAGTAGGTAGGATTACAGGAATGAGCCACGGTGCTTAGAAAGATGACCACCATTTCAAGGAATTTCTAAGTCACTGATATGTACACCATGGAAAAATTCTTGCATTTGATTTGCTTTCTACAAACAATTAGGTGATGCAAAAAGAAATCAAAGTGAAGCTCTGTTGATTTTTTATTAGAGTCTTTGATCTAACTGGGCACTGGTGGCTCACACCTATAATCTTAGCTACTCGGCAAGTGGAGATCTGAGGATTGTAGTTCAAAGCCAGGTTGGGCAGGAAAGTCCATGAGACTCTTATCTCCAATGGACAACCTGAAAACTAGAAGTTGAACTATGGCTCAAGTGGTAAGGCACTAACCTCGAGTAACAAAAGCTCAGGGGCAGCACCCAAGCCCAGAATTCATGTCCCAGAACTGGCACACACACACACACACACACACACACACACACACACACACACACACACACACACACACACACACACCCCTTTGGTCTGAATATCTTGCCAAAAAGAGCACAGGATTTTCCAAGGCCCATGTGGCAGGGCTATGGACCCATGCTTCTGCTGCATCTCTATCACAGGTTAGATTTCCAAGAGTCCTATTCGAAGTTATGTGCAGAGATGTTTCACATCATCCAAACAAAATGAAGTCAGCTTTGACCGTACAAAAATGTCAATGGATCCCTCAGAGTAAATCAGCCTTGTCATGGTGATACAGAAGCGCGAGCTCTTTGTGACATAATATAATATGAAATGATATTGAACAACATGCGTTTGGCACTAAATTGTTAGCGGGTTTAAGCTCTGACAGCGGCAAGTTTATTGCTTTAATCCCAAGGTCTTTTAACCCTCTTTGACATAAATTGAGGTTGGCTTTTGTGAAGAAAGAAAAAAAAACCCTCTACTTTACGTTCTCTTCCTTTACCTAAAACTGCTTTTAACAATTTATGCTAGTATATCAGACGCTCATTTTGACTGACAAAAATAGAAGAGAAAAGGAGATCTATTAGAATAGACGAGGGGGAAAAATAGAGGCCAACTGAGGCTAAGCAGTGTGTGTGTCTCTCTCTTTTTTTGTGTAGGTGTCAGAGCTTTCTTCAGGCAAATGTACAGTTTTAGTTATAGTAATTTGTGGCTTTCACAAATAAAACAAGGCTGGGAAGAAGTCCAGAGGCAAGGTGCAGGACAGCCACCCACCTGAACAAAGGCTTGTGATGGGAAACAGGTGCTTTGCTCTGATTGGATGAGTGGTCGCATTTCTGTGGACACACTCTGATTAGATGATTGGTTGTATTTCTGTAGACCTTCTCTGATTGGATGATTGGTTGCATTTCTATAGACAAGCTCTGATTGGATGATTTCTACAGATGGCTTCATGCCTTCCTCTTCTAACCTCTCCTAGCCTTCGAGTTTCAGAGAGCAAAGATGATTTGGCTTTTATAGACATATTTCTGGAACTCTGAAATGGGAGGTATGGAAGATAAACAAAGGTTCACTTTTTTTTTCCACAGAAGGGGCTCCTAATCTGAGAGAACAGGTGGGGCTGTGGTCTCCTAAAACTTTAGAGCTGCTGAGAACCTATTTGTCTCCCTCAGTCTCTTTTCCAGCAGACACCTGGAAATGTAAAGGAAGCCTAGTATACTCTGAAGATAAAGAATGCATTGGAAGTCCTTTGCTGCACTTCAGCTGAGAAGCAAGAATCTTCCATCCTATTGCAGCCCATCTCAAAAAAAAATATTTTCCCAAGTGCCCATGCCTGTCATCCTAGCTACTCAGGAGGCTGAGATCTGAGGATCACAGTTCAAAGCCAGCACAGGCAGGAAAGTGTGGGACACTCTGTAATTACCCACCAAAAAAGCCTAAAGTGGAAGTATGGCTCAAGTGGCAAAGCACCAGCTTTGCGGAAAGATTGTGAGGCCCTGAGTTCAAGCCCCAATACAAATTTTTTTTTAATACTGATATTATTTCATCTGGTTACATATATAAAGGTGGGACTTCTTGGTCTGGGAGTTTGGCCTACTAGTAGAGTGCTCACCTAGTATACATGAGCCCTTAGTTTGATTCCTTGGTACCACATGTACAGAAAAGACCGGAAGTGATACTGTGGCTCAATTGGTAAGAGTGCTAGCCTTGAGGTAAAGTGGCCAAGGACAGGGCCCAGGCCCTGAGTTCAAGACTCAGGACTGGCAAATAAATAAATAAATAAAGTGGGATTTCTGCCTCATAAAGTGGTCCTGTTTTTAAATTTTCAAGTACCTCCATACTGTTTTCCATAATGGCTACATCAGTTTGACATTGCCAGCACAAGTCCAGAGATTGTCTCCCTGCCTTTGACAACTCTTATTATACACTGTGTTCCTAGTAAAAGCTATTCTACTAGGTGGGAGATGATATTTTGCTATGGTTTTGATTTGCAGTTCCCTGATGATTAGTGACACCGAGCATCTGGGCATGTCCCGCTTGGCCATTTAGATGTCTTTCTAAAGAGAAACAGGAGAAATGTCTCTTGTTATAACCATTTTATCCATTGGGCTATTTGTGCTTTTTGTTGTTGTTTTGCTTTTGAATTGCTTGAGTACCTTACATAGTTTAGAGAGTAACTCTGCACCAGACATCAGATTTCCAAACATTTTCTCCCTTTACCTAGAAGGCTTTTTTTTTTTCTTTTCCCAATCTGTAACTACATTTGCAGTGCAGAAGCCTTTGAATCTGATACAATCTACTTATCCACTTTTGCTTTTGTTGTCTATGCTTTTCATGTCATGCCCCACAAAAAGATATCAGTGCCAAGATGAATGTCAAAGAGCATTTTCCCTTGAGACTGGGATTTGGGATTCTCCATACTCTTGCGTTTATCTGTATTTTCTTTCTCAAATGTAATGCTATGCAATACTTGAATAAAAATGAACAGAAGTGTATGTCTCTTTGGGGCAATTAGTATACATGTTTGGCTGTTAACTTCAAGGTTGAAGGTTCAAGCCCACCCAGGATGTACTTGGCTGGGTGCTAACACCTCATTCCTGTTATCCTAGGTACTCACGAGGCTGAAATCTGAGAATTGAGGTTTACAAATTATCTTGGTATTTTAATCTGAGGCTTGAATTTAGGGCCTGGAAAGTGTCCCTGAGTCTCTGTGCTCAGGGCTAGTGCTCTACCACTTGAGCCACAGGTAACTTCTGCCTTTATCTGAGCAGTTTATTGAGGGTAAAAGTCTCCCTTTCTTTTCTGCCTGGATTGGCTTCAAACAGATATCCTCAGATCTCAGCTTCCTGAGAGGCTAGGAATACAGATCTGAGCCTCCAGCCTAACTTGAGAGACTTTTATCCCCCCATGAACTAGCAAAAAGCCAGCTCTACCACTCACTGTAGTGGTAGAGTACTAGCCTCTAGCAAGAAACCTCAGGGACAGTGCCCAGGTCCTGAGTTCAAGCCCCATATCACGAAGGCAAAAAATGATGCTCAACTGGCTACCACCAAACATGATTCAAACTCCATTTCCTTCCTGAATGTTAATAGTTAGATTCCCTCATCTTATTCGTCTTTTTTTTTTTTGTGGAACCAGATATGGACATAGACTCAGGGGAGGCCAGGTTATCTGTTTCCTGTAGCCCTGTATCCAGCTAAACACCTGCAGATGGCTCTTCTCTTAGATGGCTTTGTGTTCATGACCAGATTGACATGTGTTTTGCCAGTGACCCTATATGCAGCCACATCTCTCTGGAGCAATCTCATTTCATCCTGACCCTCTTCTTCCACCATTTTGATCTATTTGCCTGGGAGATGAGAACTCATCTATTTATTCCCAAAGGCAGTGACAGGTTAGCAATCTTTTATATGTTGCTGTGTTATGATCAAGGCTGTCAGCTCCCTAAACAGGGGCTAGGGTCTCACTAATATACTCCTTTTTTTTGTTTAAATCTGTTATGTGAAGCTGGGTACCGGCTTCAATTATTTTTTACAAGTGGTTCAATAAGTTTGATAAATTATTCAGGGTTACAGTTCACATCGCTTTCACCAAATAAACTTGATCTGCACATGTGAACTGATGCTGATGAGACCACCGAGGTGGCTGGGTCAGATAGATGGCGGGGGGTGGGGGGGGATCTGAATTCTAAGTCTTGGAGGGAGGGATTTGTCTATGGGGGCTGAAGCTACTTTTCCAGGGAGAAGAGGAAAGTTCACAATGAGAACTTCCCAAAATCCAGAGCAGAAGGGACTTGTGCAGGAAGCCCTAGAGGAAGTCATTGACAAACGCATTCGGCTTCTCCATCCTGTGGGACCATGCGAAGCATGGTTCTGAGGGAAGGTTTTTTTTTTCTTTTTTTTTCACCGTCAAGCCTGATTCTGCTGCCAACCAGAAATGGTGAGAGGGAAGTTTGTCTGAGATTCCTTCCCACCCATCCCAGAAAGGAGCTAAATCTGGCCCTAAACTCATGCCCCAGTACCTGAGAATAAAAGTAAAATGAAAGAAGGTTAAACAAACAACAACAAAAAAAAACCCAGAAGCCTTTTTTTTTAACCTTCGCTTTATTAGATTGTCACTTTTAAAGTCTTATTATCTGGCAACTCAGCAGGGATTGGCTAGGTCTAGTTCCCCATGATTTTGTCAGGCATGGAATAGCCTTTTCATTATTATTATTATTATTATTATTATTATTATTATTATTATTATTATTTTATGGTGTCAATCCTGGAGCTTGGATTCAGGTCCTGCGTGCTGCCCTAGCCTTTTTTTTTTCTTTTTTTGCTGGAGGCCAGCACATTACCACTTGAGCCATAGCTCTACTTCTAGCTTTTTGCTGGCTCATTGGAGATAAGAGTCTCACTTTCCTGTCCAGGGCTGGCTTTGAACTTTATCCATAGATTTTAGCCTCTATAGGATTCAAGACCTGATCCACTAGCAGGCCCGTCCTGGTGTCTCTCCAGCCCTGAAAGATCCAGAATAGCTGGGAACCTTTGCTTTTGAAAATGTGACTCTGGTTATTGGTCTTTGAGAATAACACACAGTAAGGGAAAGTTTTCAGGTTCCTCTCTCTCTCTCTCTCTCTCTCTCTCTCTCTCTCTTTTCTGTAATGATGATGATGATATCTTCCCAATCTATTGTGATTTTTTTTCCTAAGCATGCTCACCAAAAAAAAAATGCTTTGAAATCTTTAGAGGTGACTGATCTCCTAGAAATGACGGCTTGAGACTTCTGACATTTCAAACTTATGAAACATCTGTCTTAGATGTTTTCTTCTCTTCTCCACTTGAAATTGGATACTGTTTTAACAAAGAAATTTCAGTACCACAGATCCGACAAGTAGAAAAAGCTGACAGTTTCCTCTGATTTGATGCCCGGGGCATATGCTAACTTTAATTCTTAGGAAGGAGAAGCCAAGCCTTGGGTGTAAAAGTTTGGCATTTGGGGGGACGAGACAGGGTGGGGGGGGGTGAGTGGGGAGAGAATCTCACCCTTTTTTTCTGGCCACTCAAGCTGTGTCTTGCTAGTTACCCGTGTGATTGTTTGCAGGGTGCACTGGGTATGCAGAAACTCTAACTTATCCCCAACCGAGAATCCGTAGGTCAGCAGTGGAGAGGTGGAGGGTAGGAACGGGGTTTTTCCACCTTCCTATGCATAAGGTTTGCTTCAGATAATCACAGGTATTATGAACTCAGCTGGGGAAAGATGGTTTATTTTATTTGCATCCCACATCAGGGCCTGAACACTTCCTCCCTTAGTGTTTTCCACTCAAGGCTGGTACTCTACCACTTGAACCATACGTCCACATCCGGCTTTTGAGTAGTTAATTGGAGATCAGAGTCTCAGGGACTTTCCTGCTCATGCTAGCTTTGAACTGAGATCCTCAGATCTCAGGAGGCTGAGAATCTAGGATTTCAGATGTGAGCCACTGGCACCCAGCAAGAGGAAAGTGTTTATAACCATACCTCATGGCGAAAACCAACTTTCCATTCATTCACCTGTAGAACAATGTGTTTGTCCACTCTGTTCTCTGGGTCACAGCACTGGATGTCTGTTTAGTGGGGTGTAAGAATGAACCTGAAGTACTGTAGCATCTCCCTCTACCCTAGGGCCCAGCTGTCTTCCTGTGTTCTTTGTAAACTCCGTGTCTGCTGCACAGGGTACAAGTTGTGAATGTCTGGCATTTAAAATAGACATTCCTCAGTTGGGCACTGGGGGCTCACGTCTGTCATCCTAGCTAATCAGGAGACTGAGATCTGAGGATCAAGATTCAAAGCCTACCTCATGGCAGAAAAACCCAAGAGACTCTCTCCTCCCATTAACCAGCAAAAGGCGAGAAGTGGAGCTGTGGTGCAAGTATTAGAGCACTCACTGGTTTTGAGTACAAAAAGCTCAAGGATAGCACAAAGGCCCTGATTCAAGCCCCAGGACTGGTATGGTCATGCATGTGCATGTGCACACACACACACACACACACACACACACACACACACACACACACACACACACACACACTGAAGCTTTCCTTTCATTGGGTGCTTGTGAGTGGATTGGGAGTTGGGTTGCTGTCTAAAAATGTTTTTTTTGCCAGTCCTGGGGGCTTGAACTCAGGGCCTAGGCCCTGTCCTTGAGCTTTCTCAAGGCTAGCCCTTTACCACTTGAGCCATAGCACCATTTCCAGCTTTTTCTGTATATGTGGTATTAAGGAATCGAACCCAGGGCTTTGTGTATGCTAGGCAAGTACCCTACCACTAGGCCAAACTCCCAGCCTCACTTCCTTCTGCTTTGGGATACACAGGCCTTTGTATCCCCCCCAGATCTGCCTGTGTATCCCAAAGCAGAAGACTTGTGCTAAATGAAAACCTGGGTCACCCCTGCTTCCATGATGGGTGAATAGGTTTTTCAATTCCTGACCGCCACCACCATTATCGGCCCAGCAAATCCAGTGAGCCACTCATTGCACTTTCTCCAAAGTTAGCTTATTTCCTCCTCCTGATTTCCAGCCTGAGAATAGAGTAGTTTCTGCAGCTCCCCTGGACACAAGATGGTGAATGCAAGGAGCCAGTCAACCTCTCAAGACAAGATGATACATGTCGATCTATGACCAGCTAGGCTAAGGTTTGATTTTTAATGGTCAGCTCACCACGCTGTGAGGTGTTTTGTTATTTTGTGGGGTTTTTTGGACAGATACTATAATATGCTGATTTCATAAATCAGCATCCCCAGGATGGGGGATGAGCTTCTGTATATAGTATGCATTTTTCTGTATATAGTATGCAATTTCAGTTCCGCCTTGGTGCCAAATGGGACACGTGTGAAGAGTGACAGCAGAAAATCAGGATGAGTCAATGGCTCCAGAGGTCAATGATTTGTTTCCTACAGGTCAGAAATTCTTAAAAAAAAAAAAAAAAATGTACTGTGGACCAACCTGGCATTGGGGACTAACATTGGTCATCTTAGCTAGTCAGGAGACTGAGATCTGAGTATTGCTCTTTTTTTTTTTTTTTGCCAGTCCTGGGCTTGAGCTCAGGGCCTGAGCACTTTCCTTGGACTTTCTCAAGGCTAGAGCTCTACCACTTGAGCCTCAGCACCACTTCCGGCTTTTTTTTCTATGTATGTGGTACCGAGGAATCGAACCCGGGTCTTCGTGCATGCTAGGCAAACACTTTAACCACTAGGCCAAACTCCCGGCCCCCCTGAGTATTGCTCTTTGAAGCCAGTTTAGGCAGGAAAATCCATAAGACTCTTTTGTGTGGGGGAAGTAGGATGCTGTCAGTGATGAGGCTTGAACCCAAGGCTTTGGCACTGTCCCTGAACCCTTTTGTTCAGCGTAGCACTCTAACACTTTGAGCCGCAGCTTCATTCTTAGTTTTCTGGCAATTAATTGGAGATAAGAGTCTTATGGATTTTCCAGCCTGGGCTGGCTTTGAACTAGGATCCTCAGTCTCTTGGGTTGCTAGGATTCCAGGTATGAGCCACATACCTGTAATCCATGAGACTCTTATCTTCAATTAACCACCAAAGAGCTAGAAGGAGGGCTGTGGTTCAAGAGATAAAATGATAGCCTTGAAAAGCTAAGGTACAGCACCAAGGCTCTTTATTTTTCAAAATGCTGGTCCTTTTTTGCTCCTTCGCATTATCTACATTGACCTGGGCCGAGGTCATAGTCTTATTTACCCATCCACTTTATCCTCATTTTCTTATGCTCACCAACAACCATTATCGTATGCTCTACACATACTTGATCTTTGTGTTCCTTTGGATTTTGGGGGGGGGGGGGGGTAAAAATGTGTATTCTTGATTTATATGCATGAAATTTAATTTTATGCAAATGGTATTGGTTGAGACATCACTCTGTTTCGCATTCTCTCACTTGGCATGATGTCTTTTTTTAAGATCCATCCACGTGGGTATACGAACGAGACTGTGTCTTCCAATTGCCACATGGGGGCTCAAGATTGGCAGCCACCATATTTTGTCAGTTTGCAAGCCCACTGATGGACAAGCCCGAGTCTCCCAAGCTTGCATGCCCATGAACTTCTGAGGCCGCCAGGGCCATCTGCGGGGATGTGGAGAGCACTTACCAGTGAGAGGGTGCATGTATTAAATCTGGAGAAGCTGGTGAGCCCGCTGCAGCTTTACTATGCCCAACACATTCCCTCCACTATTGGATTAGGGTCCTATTTTTTTCCCTTCATTCCTTCCAACAGTTGACATTATCTAGCTTTCTAATTCAGCCAGTCTCACATGTTTAAAGTGATGCCTCCTTATTATTTTAATTTGCATTTCTCTGATTATTGATGTTCTTAAGTATCTCTTCCATGTGCTTGTTAGCTTTAGTGTTACTTAGTCTATAATTTACTGATAACAGTCTTTGACCGATTTCCCACAAGAGTCTCTCTGAATACGTGAAACAGAAAACTGCTAGTCCCTTGCTGTTGTGTGGCAAATACCTTCTTTTGATTGAGTCTTTTGTCACTTTGTTTATTCATCCATCTGTCAGTGTCCATTGCTTGTCTTTCTGCACATTTCCTTCCTCCTTTTCTTCCTCCTTTCTTTCTCCCCTTCCTTCTTTCCTTCCTTCCTTCCTTCCTTCCTTCCTTCCTTCCTTCCTTCCTTCCTTCCTTCCTTCCTTCCTTCCTCCATCTCTATCTATCATTTATTTATTTATTTTTGTACCAGTACAAGGACTTGAACTCAGACCAGAGTTTTGCACTCTCACTTGTGTTTTTCTCTCAAGACTCACACTTTACTACTTGAGCCATATCTCCACTGTCAGGATTTTACTGATTAATTAAAGATGAGAGTTTCTCAGACACTTCTTCCCAGCCTGGCTTTGAACCATGATCCTCAGATCTCAGCCTTTTGAGTATCTAGGGTGACAGGTGTGAGACCCTAGTTTCTGGCATTGTTGTTGTTGTTTCAAATAGAATTCATTCACTTTGACATAAAAGAGTTTATTCACTTTGGGGCGCTCTATAGTGCTTTTTGAGATTTTAATTTAAAAGGTCAGGAACAATATTATGAGGGAAACATAGTCCATGTAAGACGTGAGGCAAGAGATAAAAAATGGACATTATCTACAAATAATACAATCATCTACTCGGAATAACAAAAAGACACACACACACGCACACACACACACACACACACACACACACACACACATCCAGACACTGTTAAAACTAATAAGAGAACTCAAGAAGATTGTTGGCTTCAAGATCAGCATACAAAAATCAATAGCACTTTACAACCCTGGCAATAACAAACTGAAAAGTAAAACATAAAAATGAGCAGTGTTTTTCTACCCAATATCTTTCATAACGGGCTTTTGTGTGTTATCTACTTATGGGAATTGGTTGCCTCCGTCGGAATATACACAAACACTCGACAGATGAAAAGTACCAGAAAGAGTGGAAACTGGAGGGATCCGACCGAGGCAAACGTATGAGATGGAAGGAGCTGTAAGCAAAAGATCTTTGAGCTCTTCTGAGCTATCAAGACAGATTGAGTTATACCTAGAAAGCTCCTTGAGCTAAGGCGAATTACCTGCATATGCACCTCAGCCTGAAGCCCCCAGTACCTGGTATCCATCTCCTAATAGTCCATCCATATTAATGGACAATGAAATGATCTTCCGTATTTATATAGGTCCTGGGCTTAGCTGTTGTCCCTGAGGTTTTTTGCTCAAAGTTGGCCCTCTACCACTTGAGCCATAACTCCACAGCAGTGGTTCACTGGAGATGAGAATCTTATGGAGTTTCCTACCATGGCTGGCTTGAACCATGATCCTCAGACCTTAGCCTCCTGAGTAGCTGGGATTACAGGTGTGATCCAGGGGGTTCCTGGCTCCGTTTTATGGTTTCTACAAATATAACTGATTTGGACAAATGACCAGGGGGAAATGAAAACTATTCTTAGGAACCAGATACAAAGCATTTCTTGAAGATGAACACTTTCCATCCTAAGAAGATTTCCCCATCCCCTATCACATACATTTTTCATGTGATAAAATATACACGATTTCTTTTTATCACATTCACATAGTAGCATAAAGTAAAAGAAAAATCTGTCACTGGGCGGTATTCAGTTCGGTGGGATTAGATATGTTTACATCATTGTCTATCATTTCCAGACAAGGCCATCATCTCAGATTGGAACTCCATAGACAATCAGACATGAAGAAACGCCTCAGTCTTCTGTTCCCCAGCCCTAGCAGCCACAATTCTAATTATTTTATTTTACTTTATTTTATTATTCCTTCCTTCCTTCCTTCCTTCCTTCCTTCCTTCCTTCCTTCCTTCCTTCCTTCCTTCCTTCCTCCCTCCCTCCCTCCCTCCCTCCCTCCCTTCCTTCTTCCCTTCCTTCCTTCCTCCCTTCCTCCCTTCCTTCCCTCCTTCTGCAATGTGTATGTTGTTTTCTACATTTGCACCCTGCACAGACCCCATTTTACATGTACACACGTGACACCAGTGGTTTGATTCCCAATTGCATCATTGACAGGTCAGAGGGTATGTACATACGTAATGGTGATCGATGGGTTTGATGTGGCCCCTGCAGGGGTTACACCAATTCCTATCCCCACGGCAATGCATGGCGATGCATGTTGATGCATGTTGTCTCCTTACCTCCCCCCCTCCACACCCCACAGTGTTATCAAAGTTTTGGATTCTTGCCAAAATTCAGGAGTTGAAAAGTCCCATTGTAAAATAGCTCTAATTTGGAAAATCTCACATTAGACTCAAGTGGAGCTGTTTTTTTTTTTCTTTTTTAATCCCTTATGTTACAAATATTTACCTTTCCTTATCAATGGACTTTCTCGGCTTTCAGTTTTGACATTGTCTTTTCTAAAATCCATCGTGGAAAAAATATTATTAATCTTATTGTTCTGTGCTTTTGTATTTAAAGAAAAATTAAGAGTTGTCAACTTGTTTCTAATGTGTGTTTCTGCTAGTCCTGGACCTTAAACTCAGGGCCTGCGCTGTGTCCCTCAGCTTTTTTTGCTCAAGGCTAGCCTCTACCACGGGAGCTACTGTTCCACTTCTGACTTTTTGACGGTTCATTGGAGATGGGAGTCTCATGGACTTTCCTATTTAGGCTGCCTTTGAACCATGATCCTCAGATCTCACCCTCCTGAGTAGCTGGGAGTGCAGGCAGGAACTGCAGGCACCTGGCAGAATGTTCAATTTTTACCAAGTTAAAAACAATTTCTTGGTGTTGGAGATGATCATGTGGTTTTCCTTTTTAAATCTACCAATAGATTTAATCCCTTATTAGATTCTATATTATGTCACCATTCTGAAGTTTCTAAAATCACACTTTATAGTTCATTATCTTGAATGGCATAATGTATATAGTTTTTCCCTAATGTTTTACACCTGAGGTTTTTTTTTTTTTTTACTATTATACAAAAGAGATTAGGATACAGTTTGGGCTATTATTATGCTAGCTAGGTAGGCATTCTAATCACTTGTGCCATCTCTTGAGCCCCCCTTTTTTACTGTAGTTATTTTAAAATTAGATACTTAAATTTATGTTAGGCTTGATTTGAACTCCCATTCTTCTATTTACAACTTCTGTGTAGCTTGGATGATTGATGTATGCCACTACCATTGGTTGAAATGTGTTTTTCTGTCTGGGTTGATCTTGAACCTCAACTCTCTTGATTTTTGCTTTCAGAGTAGCAAGATTTCAGGTGTGAGCCACTAAATGCTGGCTTAGTATTTTGTTTTGTTTAGTTTCCAATCTCTACCAAGCTTTGCCCTAATACTGTATTTGCTTCAGTAAAAGAGATTGAGGATTTTTCTTCCCTCTTTGCAGAGGCCCCAGCCCAAAGAAGCATTACAGTGATTTTGTAAAAGATGAAAGAATTTCCTGAGTCTTAGAGGTATTTATTTGGCTTTTCCTCATCAAATGTTTCTTTGCCTCCCTTAAGAAACTAGCTTGAAGGGGTATTATTCTTTAATTCGTTGGTTTAGGATTTCCTGACTTACTAACTTCTTTCCATCTTTATTGATTCTCATCTTTGTATATAGGTTCTACCTTTCTGAGTCAGTTGTCTGATTTATTTTTATTCTTTATGTTTATATTGACCTAAGGTTTTGAGTATACGACTTTCCTTTTTACTTGTGCCTGTAGTTTCTGATAGTATTTCGCTATTTTTAATAGAAATTTTTTAATTGGGAGATAATTAAAGCAATTTTTAACCTAAGACCATTTTTCTTCAGGTGGAAAGGACTTACTTGGTGATTCCAGTCACTTCTATTTTTATTACATTGTAATCAGAGACTAATATCTATTTCGTAGCACAATTTATTGGGGTTCCTTCTTTCATGTTTTAAAAAATTTATTGAGAGTCCTTGGTGGCTAGAAGGCGATCAATTCTTTTATAAATGTTTTATGGGCATTTGAAAAGAAAATAAATGATCTGTTGTCGAGATGTGTAATCTGGGGGCCTCAGAACGGTCTGTCTTACTAATTCTGCGATCTGGGGCTGCCGGAGTCTAATTTTCTGCCCTCTTGATCGGTCTCAAGCTGAGCCTGGGGAATTGTGTCCTGTTCTGGGGTGACTATTATTTCTCCATGAATCATCCTTCATGTCTGTTTCATTACTGGATGTGTGTCACCTGACATAGGTACTCACAGGGGTTAGCAACGCCCTGGGAACCTCCTTTTTAAGCATCATAAATCTTCCTCCTATGTCTCCCTGGAAGCCGTGATCCTGGACTCGAACTTTCCAAATACAATGTGTATGTCTGTGTCTCCATTCAGTTCTGTGTCTCTGGTATTCTGGTGTATCTTAGACTAGGGTCTTACAGTCACACTCACTGGGTATCGTGACCTTGTGTGACATATTAGACATACTGAATTGAAACTCTTTCCTACAACTACTGTAAGGGAATAAAATGTTTTGGAAAATATATAAATACGTCCTGGGGCTGGCTCTGCTTCCTGGATTGAACTGGAAACTCTTTCTAGGAAACTAATGACGCATATTGACATTTACCTAGGCACAGATTTGTTTTTGAAATTTCTCTGTATATTAGATCTTCCATATGTGTATGTATTGTAGGTATGTATGTATGTATGTATGCATGTATGCATGTATGCATGTATTTAGCTGGTCCTCCACACTGTCCCTGAGCTTCTTTTTGCGTATTTTACCACCAGAGCCATATCTCTTCTTCCAGATTTTTATTTTTATTTTATTTTATTTTATTTTATTGTTTAAGCTGTTTATTATACAACACCTTTAGCGCTTCTCTCTCTTTCGTTCCTACAATCTAAAACTTTAGTTCAGAACATTATGTTAGTACCTATTCTGGTGCATACATACATATCTATCTATATATATATATGTCTACAATTTATCTCTCTTTTGAAAATTCTGATTGTGAGCCAGGCGCTGGTGGTTCACTCCACTTACCCTAGCTACTTGGGAGGCTGAGATCTGAAGATCATGATTCAAAACTAGGCAGGAAAGTCTCAGAATCTTATCTCCAGAGAACCATCCCAAAGCCAGAAATAGAACTGAGGCTCACACATCCAGCACTCGCCTTGAAGGGGGAACAAAAAGCTCAAGGAGAGCACCTACAGGTCTGCTTATTACTGGAATAGCTCAATTGTCAAACCTTCTAGAACATGAACTTGGGGGTTTCACTCTTGTACCCATACCTCCTAAATGACCAGATACTCCTCTGAACAAATTTATTTTCCTCCTCAGGATCTCAGTAAAGAAAAAAAAAAACAGAGGGAAACCTTCACTCCTGTTAACATCAGACCAGCTTTTAAATGATTACTACTTGATAAACCCAAGCAAAGAAAGAAAGAAAGAGGGGGCACAGAGGGAGGACTCTGCCCCCTCCCCCCTGCCATGGGGGCAGGGCTTCTGGAGACCAAGCACAAAGACACAAAAATGAAAGAACCCCTGGACCCCAAATGCTGTCAGAAACGGGGTGGGGGGCGAAGGGGGGAGGGACAGATACCCCCAAGAGCCCTGTTGAAATGTGACAAAATTGGTTCCATGTCTCACACAGACTGGCGTTTCCCCTCTTCTCTTCTGTGGAGCGTTTCTGATTAGTAGTTCTAAGCTTGGAGGAATAAGCCATCTATCACTTTAAATGTTTATTTTATGTCCAGCTTATTCTAACATTTTTATTCATCCTAATGAGAAATAATTGGGCTTCCTATTGCAGAGTTTCTTTCATATATATGTATATATATATATATGAAGGAGAATATTAATAAGAAATAAGAGCATGCTAAAATCCATAACTATCTTTGAAGCTTTTAACCAAGTGATGAGTTTTTAGATTGAAAATAGTATTTTTTTTTTTTTGGTGGAGACGTTCGAACATTTCACATCCTTCCTGAAGCTTTTGATGCTTTTATTGTATATCATTATGTCTTTTGGGAATCCTGACATTAAAACATATCCTTGGTTCTCACTTAAGCCAATTTTATAGGGCAGAGGGAGAAAATACAACATTCTGCAATGAAAGCACCTTCTTCCATCTGGTAAAATGGCTTTCTGGACTCTTATTGTGGCTTATTGTCTAAAAATAGAATGAAGACAAATTGTTATCATTTGCGAAAGCCCATGGCAATAATGATAAATGAACAAATTTTTTTGCCCTCTGAAGTCATTGCTTAAGGGCTTTCTGAAGTGGGGGGGGTGGGGGAAGGGAAGCCAACAATGTTACACAAGCTGGTAAAAACTTACCTCATCTGCATTCACAAGAAGGTTTACAAATGGCTTTGTAAACAGCTTTAGCCAGGGCGTTAATCTCTTCTGCAAAACTCGGGCTTTAAGATCTATGATTGATTTGCAATTTAAAATGACACCGAAGCCCCTGAAACAGATATGAAAGAAACTTTCAGTGAATAATGTTATAGTTGACAAGAAAAGATAAGGGACATCTTTCATCTGGGAGTGGGATAGTTTTCTCTTTTTTTGATAAATATTGTTCATAATAGAGAATTTGGGGGATCATTAATGTATGGACCCAACATGACGTACTTAAAAAATACATTTGCACTGGCATTTTGGAGACTGGGTTTTCTGGGTAGAAGTTTTGTCGAGTTCTCCATTCCTCCATATGAGAATAAAACAATACTGGGGTCATTTTTGTTTGGTGTGGCTGGGTTTTGATTTGGTTAGTCTTGTGAGGCAGGTTCCTCTTGAGTGTTGGGATTACAGAAGTGTGCAACCACGCTCAACGCACGTTCACTTTGGAGTTTCATTTTACTGGTTTGATCGGTGGAATAGAGAGGTGTAGAGTAGACATAAATATGTATTTCTCCCATCTCTTTGTTCCGTCATTTCTCTGGTGCTCTGGATTCTCATCTGATTCTAATCTCACTGCCAGTATCATATTGGTGGTGTTTGGGGTGCTCGGCCTTAGTACCCTTGTTCTCCAGAGCCCTCTCGAGAATGGTCTGTCTGTCTGTCTCTGTCTGTCTGTCTCTGTGTCTCTGTCTCTGTGTCTGTGTCTATGACTCTCCCTCTCTCTCTCTCTCTCTCTCTCTCTCTCTCTCTCTCTCTCTCTCTCTCTCTCTCTCTCGCTCTCTCTCGCTCTCTCTCGCTCTCTCTCGCTCTCTCTCGCTCTCTCTCTTCTTTTCCAAGATCCTTGTCTTCTCCTAATCCATCCCATCGAATCCTCCTGACTCCAGCCTTCTGAGCCTGAAGCTGGGTGTTTGGTTCCAAGGCATTTTGTCTCACCCTGTGGAGCTGGTCTGGGATATGTCCACCTTCCACCTCCTTCGTGACTGACAGCCAGCTTTGCCCCACTCCTGAGGTGCTTTTAGGGGTAATCTTGTTCCCCAGAGTCTGGGGCCTATCCCAGGCTGCATGTTAGCAAATTATGGCCTGAGGGGTCAGATCCCAGTTGAAAGGCTTTTTCCTGGGTTTTGCTGGCCTTCCAGAGAGCTATGTAATATTCCTGAAGGTAGATGAAAGAGACCCAGGGTTGATTGGGAGCTGCTGTTAAGTGCTGAAATTCAGAGGTGGAAACCAAGTGTCACAGGCTCCCGTCCTCAGAGTCGCTTTACGGCAGTAAGAAGTTTGTTGAAAAAGGGCCACCAGTAGTCCTTGTCTGTCATTCTAGCTACTCAGGAGGCTGGGATCTGAGGATGCACAGTTCAAAGCCAGCGTGGGCACGCAAAACCTGTGAGAATCTTATCACCAGTAAACTGTTTGGAAAAAGGCAGAAATGGCTCTGTGGCTCAAGCCGTAGGTCATTAGCTTTGAGCAAAAGACATGCAGGGACAGTGTCCAGGCCCTGAGTTCAAGCCCTAGGACTAGCAAAAAGAGAAAGAGAGGAAGTGGGGAAGAGAAAGAGAGATGAGGGAGAGAGAGAGAAAGAGAGAGAGAGAGGGAGGGAAGGAGGGAGGGAGGGACAGAGAGGGGGGAGGTTTGTTGATGATAAAACAAGTATACATACTGAGTACCCTGAACTGGCGCACACACACCACACACAACAACAACAACAACAACAACAACAATGACAACAACAGCTTCCCCTGGCCTCTTCACTGTACGTGTTTGATAACAACACACATACAACCTATCCTTACGTTTTTGAAATAGTCCAACTTGCCTTCACTTTATTAATGTATTTCTCTTTATCTATCATCTGAATAGTGTTCTCTATGTAAAGTGAGCAAATGTGATTAATGATGGATAGATTAAGCTAGGACAAAGGGGAGGGAGATTGAAAAATGACTTAAAGACTGTATGTAAGTCACTGGCGAGAGTCCTAAAATGCAAATTCTGGTTAAGCTAATGACTGGCAAATCATAAAAGCCCAACTGCATAAGCCTTTGCATTATTTAAAATTGCTGTTCTAAACAATAAATAATTAGCATGGGAAGTTGGAATGAGTTAATTGTTTCTTAATGATTTCTACAGGAATTATCATGCTAGAGTCCATGGTGTCCCCATGTAAGTGGCACAGAGCCTTGTGTGGTGGGGTTGAGGGCGGGGGTGTGTGCATGTGTGCATGCTGGTACTGGGACTTGAACTCAGGGCCTGGGTGCTGTCCTTGAGCTTTTTATGCTCTACCACTTGAGCCACAGTGCCATTTCCAGCTTTTGGTTGGCTCATTGGAAATATGAGTCTCATGGATTCTTCTGCTGTGGCTGGCTTCGAGCTGTGATCCTCAGACCTCGGTCTCCTAAGTAGCTAGGATGACAAGTTTGAGGCATCAGCATCTGGTCCCCCAACCTCAGTAAGTCACCCCTCCACTTTACAAACCAGGCGGGAGTGTTTATGTCCCATTAGAGGCTGGTACTTTATTAAAACGTCTGGAATAATCTAGTTTGCAGTGTGGTTTCTTTCTCTAGGAAGAGACTGTGCGGGCTCCTGGATGGGGTTGGGAGAAGGAAAATTGTTTTGCTGCCTGTACCCGCCTTTCACCTGACAAACGAGCTTTATCATCTATGAGATTCTCAGCTCTCAGCTCAGGAGCTGGAGAGTCTTATGAAAAATAAATTAATAATGCATACTAAATTACATCTGCAAGAGACATTTAGGTGTATATTGCAGTCTTCAAAGATGATTAGATTTACGTTTTGTTCAAGGGGACTTGTCGCCCTGTCTCCCTGGTTCATCTTGAACCACAGGTCTGCTGTGTGTGCAGACAGACCCCTTAGGCTTGAACTATGGACTGCTAAGTTCAGATTGCCTTGGGGGGGGGCGGGGGAGAAACTGAGGCCCAACATGACTCAACTGGGGCACTGAAAACAGAAATTGGAGGCAAATACACAATCAGAGAGCTGCTGCTGAGTTCCGTACAGGGACTCTGCCCTTTCTTCCCCCCATCCCCCCTTGTCCATCAGCCTAGAAAATCCTAGAGTACCAGCTATGTAAGACTGAGCCAAGAATAACCACAATAATAAGCCACTGTTCAAGGTTGTTTTCTTGTTTGTGTTGTGTGCCACCGCAAAGAAGAGAGAAATATAGTCGCGTCGATTGTGAAATTCTTACGCTCTTCAGTGTCCACACATGACGCGGGCTGTTTTGGTAACAGAAGGAGAGTCAGTATTTATCAGGGTTCAGAGCCAGTTCAGCAACACATTTGACAAATTATTTGTGGAATTGTTGTATTCATAGTCACTTAAATAAGAATCTGTCAACACGAAGGCTGAGCTTTGTTACCGCGGGTCCCCTGGTTTGTTTCTTATTTTTTTATTTTTTTTTTCTTCTTCCCTGCATACCACAGAATGATGGATTAGAAGCAATGCAAATTCAGTACCATTTTATACGCGGGTGCCTTTCTCACAGACAGAAATCATAGCTCAGGATCATCCTGTAAGAGGATGCAACTAGAAAAATCTGCGTCAATGTTAGAAATCCTCCTCCTCCCCCTCCTCTCTCTCCCCCTCCTCTCCCTCCTCCTCCCCCTCGTCTTCTTCTTCCTCCTCTTCCTTCTCTTCCTCCTCCTCTATATCCTCCATCTCCTCTTCTTCCTGCTCCTTCTTATTCTCCTTTTCCTTTTTCTTTTTTTGGTTGGTTGTGGGACTTGAACTCTAGGCCTAGGCATTGTCCCCGAGTTCTTCAGCTCAAGGCTACCACCTTACCCCTTGAGCCACAGCCCCGCTTCCAGTTTTCTGGTGATGAATTGGAGATAAGGGTCTCATGGACTTTTTAGTGCTCATGCTGGCTTTGAATCTCTGTCTTTGGATCTCAGCCTCCTGAGTAGCTAAGATTACAGGCGTGAGCCACTGCGCCTGGCTTCCTTTTTCCTTTTTTATGTGCCGGTACTAGGGCTTGAACTCAAGGCCTTGCACATGCATGTGTGTGTGTGTGTGTGTGTGTGTGTGTGTGTGCATCACAAGCCCTGGGGCTTGAACTCCGGGCCTGGATGCTGTCCCTGAGCCTTTACACTCAAGGTTGGCTCTACCACTTTGAGCCACAGCTCCACTTCTGGCTTTTTTGCTGGTTTAATTGGTGATATGAGTCTCAGACTTCCCTTCCGGGGCTGACTTTGAACCATGATCCTCAGATCTCAGCCTCCTGAGTAGCTTGGATGGACAGGCCTGAGCCATGGACACCCAGCTCCTTCATTTTTTTTTTATCCTCCCAAAATGGGACCTGAGAAGAGGAAAATTGAAATGAAAACACTTTTCTTCCATCCCATTAAGGGCAAATCCCCCACCAAACAGGTGCCCAGTGCTGGCTTGCTAGACAAACTCATACATAATGCTTACCAGTGCCCTGTAATTAAGGCAAATTGATAAATATAACCATTTGGTTGAATGGCAACTTAAAAGCTAATATCCCTTAGCGGGATGTGGAGTCTGGAGAATTGAGAAGAGAATGGGAAACACTGGGGCCAGAGAGGTTAGAGGTTAGTGGGAAGAGCAGGGAGGCAGTGAGACACTATGTCTTCACTTTCTGTGCCTTCCAGAATGGGCTACTGGGTCCATCCTGTGCTGCGTGCCCCCTGCAAGGTCCTCTACTCCGTGCCCCTCTCTAATAAGCTGGGTAGGGCCTTCCATTGGCAAGATCCAGATGGAGGCTTATTATCATTCTATTCAGTGTATTAAATTGTTATTATAAAGGTGCTGTACAGAGGGATGACAGTTACAGAAGCCAGGTAAAGAGGACATTTCTTTTGGGGGCAGCGTCACTCACCACTTTCCCTCACTCCCAGTTTCCTCTTCCTGTGTCTCCCCACAAGTTGTAGAGTTCAGTGACTCCCACTGCTGCATTTGTTCAATCTGTGTCCCTCCATTTCTGTGCTTACCCCTTACCCTTCCCTACCAGAGATGGCTCCATGAGCCAACCAGGCCAAAAAGAAAAGAAAACTCCTGTTTCTATTTCTTACACTCCATTCTCAAGAGTAACTAATGCCCTCTGATCTCTACCTGACCACCTTCTCAGGATGATGCCCAGTGACTCACCAGCTTCCACTAAGCCCCGCTTTCCCTCCCTACCACACTGGGAGACTCACATGGGACACACGAACCATGGATTTAACATTTCAGTGATAACATTTAACATTTAAACCATAGCCAGTGTCAGACAGCTTTCTGTCCCACTGGGACAAACAACCTGGAAAATCACCTATTATTATTATTATTATTATTATTATTATTTTTATTATTGGTTAGTGGCCCTAGTTCTACAATTCTTCCCCATCTCTGCCCATCCCATTCCTTCCTTCAATTTATGGAGTTCGATTTTACATCGTGTACTTTGAATATAATAAGTGCACCCTTCCTCTCTTCATTAGACTGGTTTCTCCAGGCTTTCCATGCTTCCTACTGCTACCCCAGTACCGCAACTTCCAACTCTTGATATTCATTCTGTTAGACTGTACGTTGCTTGTTCAAGGAATTACCCATGGGATCTCTACCTGCGTATAATGCACTTTTGTGAATATGTTTGTGTTATATATGCAATCGACTCAGGATATATTTTCATTTATATATATATACATATATATATATATATATATTAGCTCTTCATTCCAGAGATGAAGGAAAACTGTGTACCCTGTGTCCCTCTGGACCTTACTTCACAGAATTCCACCACCATGTCCACCCCCATCCCCCCACCCCCGATCCATCCACTTCCCTGCAAATGGCATCCTATCATTCTTCTTGATGGATAAGTAAAATCCCATTGCACATGTGTACCCTGTTTTCTTGATCCACTCATCCACTGTAGGACATCTGAGCTGTTTCCATTACTGGGCTATAGTGAATAGTGCAGTGTCTATGGCTATGCCAGTGTCATTTCTGTATCCTGACTGGTAGTATTCTGGATAGATGCTCAGATGTGATATCACTGAATCATGGATTAGTTCTATGCTTATTTTATCCAGGAATCTCCAAACCACTATATCTACACTATATATAGATGTATTGTATACATGTTAAATATGGATTTAGATATATAGATATATAAATATATGTGTGCTGGTCCTGGGGCTTGAACCCAGGGCTTGGGAAGTATCCCTGAGCTTTTTCCGCCCCCCCTCAGGCTAGTATTCTACCACTTGAGTCACAATTCCACTTCTGGCTTTTTGCTGGTTGAGTTAAAAGTCTTCTGGATTTTCCTCTCCAGGCTGGCTTTGAACCATGATCCTCAGATCTCAGTCTCCTAAGCAGCTAAGATTACAGGCGTGAACCTCTGGATTGGGCTTAAAGGCATATTCTTAAAAGCCTCCATGACCTGCAGGATGGGTAGCACCTCAGTGCCCTCCCTCCCCATTTTGAACAAAAAGGCAGACAGACCAGACCTGCCGGAGAACGGTAGGGAAAGGGAGGGGGGGAAAAAAGTTGATATAAAAATAAAATCCCACGTTATATCACACGTCCCTTCAATACCACTGAAAAATCTATGTAATATTTTGAAATCACTGACTAATTATTTCTAATCATTCCATAATAATTTATGGAGACACTTGCTCCTTTGGACGTGTTCCTGTTTTGATCAAAATGTATTCCTATGTATTGCTGTCAAAACTCTCTGTTTGGCAAGTGATCTGGTTTTGCTGAATTTCCTTCGCGTGTCCAGATCTCTTGCCAATGAGACTGTGGAACATATTTTGACAGCTTTGTTGCTAAGTTTGTTGCTACTTGTGTCTGGAGCGGGAATGGAATTTCAGAGATGAATCTGTTTGTTTCCTCCAAACCCCCCCCCACCCCCTGCACTCCTCCCCCACCCCTCATTCAGGCTGCATGGAAAATGCCATTGGTTAACAGCAGCTGGCCTTGTGGGTGAAGGCTTTGTTGATATTACTAGTGGGTCAGCTTTAGATGACCTATCGCGAGGGGCCATCTCATAAACATCTGAACATTATATGCTGGACATCTGTCATGGAAACAGGAGCTAAATATGGCTATTTATTTTTCTTTTGTGCTGGTAGACTGAGGCTTAAACTTAGGGCCTGGGCCTTGTCCCTTAGCATTCGTTTTTCCCCTTTAAGATTGGTTCCTTATCATTTGAGTTAGAGCTCCTTGGAGCTAGGAGTCTCATAGAATAGTCTGCTTGAGCTGGCTTCAAACCAAGATCTGAGCCTCCTGAGCAGTGAGGATTAAAGATGTGAGTCACTCAGCTTTTTTTGGGGGGGGTGGGGGGCGGACATTGGTCCTGGGGCTTGAACTCAGGGCCTGGGTACTGTCTCTAAGTTTGTTTTGCTCAAGACTAGTCCTCTACCACTTTGAGCCACAGTTCCACTTGTGGCTTTTTTGTTGTTTAGTGGAGATAAGAGTCTCATAGACTTTACTGTCTGGGCTGGCTTCAAACCCATGATCCTCAGATCTCAGCCTTCTAATTAGCTAAGATGACAGGGGTGAGACACTGGTGTCTGGCCCAGCTTTTATTATTGTTCTTTCTTTTTTTCATTCTTTTGATCAAAGTTGACATTCAATTCCTTGAGCCACCTCATTTCCCAGGAATTTGGCTATTCTACAATGTTAGAGTCATGAGAAACCAAGTCTTCTGGGCCTTAGCCTGGAATATCACAAGAATGTCTTGACACTGAGTGACTGTCCCTAAACTATGTGTAGTTCAGAGAGTGCATACTAACATTGCATGACAATAAGATTCTATGTCTCAGCCAGGTGCCAGTGGCTCACGTCTGTAATCCAAGCTTACTCAGGAAGCTGAGATCTGAGGATCATAGTTCAAAGCCAGTCCAGGCACGGAAGTCTGTGAAACTCTTAGCTCCAATTAATCACCAGAAAACCAGAAGTGGCCCTTTGGCTCAATGTGGTAGAGCACTAGTTTGGAGCCTAAGAGCTCAGGGTCATTGCCTAGGCCCAGAATTCAAGTCCTACGACCAACAAAAAATAAAAAAGTAAAATTCTATGTCTCCCTGAATACTAATCCAGCCTTACTGGGGGAATACTCTTACATGAAGTGTCTCAGACTCTTCTAGATCAATAGCTCTTCAAGTATGGTTCCTGGCCCAGCAACTCTGACATCACCTGGGAAGAGATTAAAAATGCAGATACTCACAGTGTCCTCCCTAGAATTTTTTTTTTTTTTTTGCCAATCCTGGGCTTAAGCTCAGGGCACTGACCCTGAATTTTCTCGAGGCTCGAAATCTACCACTTGAGCCTCAGCACCACTTCCGGCTTTTTTCTATGTATGTGGTACTGAGGAATCAAACCTGGGTCTTCATGCATGCTAGGCAAACACTTTACCACTAGGCCAAACTCCCAGCCCCCCTAGAATTTTTTTGACTGATCTAGTGAATAGATGACTCTGGGGGCTTTGAGGAGTTTGGGGTCCATCCATCTGTGCTTTAATAGGTTTCCCCAAGAAGATTCTTGAGGCACACCTGGTGTTGAACTGACTCACTTGTGTTTCACATCCTCTCAGCTCCTGAGAGGACTTTCCTTTTCTGTTCTCTTTCTCTTTTCTTTCTTTCTTTCTCTTTCTTTCTTTCTTTCTTTCTTTCTTTCTTTCTTTCTTTCTTTCTTTCTTTCCTTCTTTCTTTCTCACATGCCCATTGTCCACTTAGTTTTGTTCCCTAATAACTTTAGTGAATCATCTCATTAAAACAAAGAGGTATGAATGGAGGCAGTGACATGGATGGGAAATCACGGTGCTAACAGGTGGTTTAAGGGAAGAGAGAATAGGAGTAGCTGACCATTATGGTCAGAAAGAGGAAAAGGAGGAGGTGGAGAAAGGCAGAAGGCAAGGAAAAAGAGAAGAAGGAAGAGAAAGAAAAAGGAGGCACTGGAGACCAGGGGCTCACGCCTGTCATCCCAGCTACTACCAAGGCTGACATCTGAGGATTGCAGCCCAGGCAGGAAAGTCGGTGAGACTCCAGTCTCCAATGAACTACTCAGAAGAGGCTCGAGTGATAGAGTGCACTAGCCTTGCGCACAAAGAAGCTTGGGAACAAAGCTGAGGCCCTGGGTTCAAGCCCTGGGATCAACAATAGCGACAACAAAAGGCAAAGAGGTAAGGAAGAGGAAGAACTGGAGCAAGAAAGGAGGAGATAGAAGAAAGGAGGCAGTGTAGGAAAAAAAAAAAAAGAATCCAGAGGATGGAGGCAGAGGGAAAAGATGTGCTGCCATATCTGTGTGCTGCCAGACCTCCAGCTAGAGGCCCAGACAACCCAATATAAATGTCCACAGTGCCAGTAAGGTTGCAGGCCTTGTCCAGAGACTTCTCTTGTGCCATGTTTCTCTCCCATAGGAAAGGCTGCATGGGACTTTGAGATTTGGCCTCCCTCCAGCCTTCATGGCATGGGTTGTGATGTCATCTGGCAGCTCACAACGGAGGAGATCTCTATTCCTTCTGCACCTTAGAGAAGCCCAAAACTCCAGGATCACAGATGAAGGAAAACTCCTAATGTAAAAATTGTTCAACATACCTTCATCCTCACTTCAAGCCCACACTTGTCTCCTTTTGCCTGTCCCCCCAAGGGCCGCTGTGATCAGCCATCCCATAATGAGTAAGGCCCGGTGGAACAGAATGGGTCCAGTTCACAGGAAGGAGACAGGAGAGGATGCAGTAATGCTTTCACCCTTTCCAGAATCTTCTTTCCTTTGTCCTGACCTTCTGAGGGAGCCTTTTCTTTTTCTCTGAATGTCTCTGTCATTATAGAAAAACATTTTATAACACCTAATTGGTTGCTGGTTATCTCTGTCTTTTTTTTTCTGTAGATATAGCTACAATCTGGCTGGACAATTTGATTTGGATCCCAGTTCTAGACTTCTAAGAGCATGGAGCTTACGTTTACTTTTTTGCGCTTCTGATGTGGGCTTTATGCTGTTGTAACCTGGGATGGAAAAGGCTAGGGAAGGAGAGAGAGAGAGAGACAGAGACAGAGACACAGAGACATACATAGTGAGACACAGAGACAGAGACACAGAGACACACTGAGAGAGGGGGAGCATATAGATATTTGCCTTTTAACAGTCCCCTCTGCCCAGGTCAGCCTTCTTGTCCTGGGATAGCAGACATTCCCGAGCATGTGACACCAAAGATCACCTTGCAGCCCTCCAATACACCTCAATACTGCTCCACTGGCAAATGCATTCCAACCCGAGTGTTAGTGTGGACTTATCATAGCCAAGCCATAGCAGGAACGTGGAGACTTATCTCTGGAAATAGATTATAGTAGCCTGAAGGACATGGATGGCGTATTATGCAAATGTTCTATCTGTCACCGTGCCCAGGGTTTTGCGCTCTCGTTGATATTTCTTGATATTTCTTGATGGATTGGCATTTTCTCCTCCACGAACACTGGGCATGATGGTATCGGTATGAAGGGCATAGTTTATCCATTTCAGGAGGCATAGCCCTTCTCCACATAGCCCCGGAAGGCAGGTTGATAGCCGGGCTTCTCCTTGGAGATGGTGTTGAGGCTGGTGGGTGAACAGCCCTACACACAGCCGAGGTCCAGGTTTGTCCTTCCTGGACCCAGCTCATGGCAAGAGCTATTCAAGAGTCAGTGGTGTGACTCTCCATGATTCAGTTGCCCTGTGCCTAGGTCAGAGTTATGCCTACGTGTCCAGACAAGTTTCTCCAATCAACTGCCTTTGTCTAGACACTATTCCAGGTAGAAATTTGGGGGAGCCAGGGGTCCAGAAAACCTCTCTTTACCATCATGAGCTTGAAAGAGATATTTACAAATTATTCATGGTGATGGGACAGACCCTAGGTGACAGAGGTGTCTCTCATGAGGTAGAGAACGCTCTGGAAGTTGAAATACTCAAATACAGAAGCAGAAGAGAGCAAGTATAAAAAGGGGGGAGGTACAGGACAACAGGCAATGTTTGAGAAAGTCTGGTACTACTGAGGGCATTATTGTATAGTGTGTGTGTGTGTGTGTGTGTGTGTGTGTGTGTGTGTGTGCATGCAAGCATGCGCGTATGTGTATGTGCACTGCACCAGTATTAGAACTTAAACTCGGGGCTGGTGCACTGGTGTTTAGTTTGTTGTTTTGATTCTCCCAAGACTGAGGCTCTACCGCTTGAGCTGTACTTCTATTTCTGGCTTTTTGCTGGTTCCTTGGAGATAAAAAAAAATCTCATGATCTTTCCTGTACAGGCTGGCTTTGAACTGTGATCCTCATACCTCAGTCTCTTGAGTAGCTAGAATTTACAGACTTGCATCACTGATACCCAACTATTCCTTCAGATTTGACTTGCCATGAGCCAACCATTCTTCACAGGGTCCAGCCCAGGGGCACAGTTATCTACAGGCAACTCAAAACCTAAGAAGGGTGGAAGCATTACACACACAGTGTGCCTTGTAGGAGAGATACAGACTAAGGGACCTTCAGAGGAGGCAGCTGGTAGGAAGGAAACCTTGAATGGGCAGTTAAAGAGGCAATGGGTGAGTAGAAAGGACACGTCTACACAAAGGTAGAGCTTTGGCTTGAATCCATTCACCAGGGGTTCGCAAAGGGGCCAGGTATTCGTGCTCTTCAGGAGAAGTGTGGAAACTAGAATTCGCATACTTCAAAACAAAAATCTTTTAATGGATGAATGGATCATGAAAATGTAATACATGTTTTACTTATCCATCAGGAAGGATGAGGTACTGACATTTTGAAAGACATAGACAGGCCTGGGAAAAATTATTTGAAGTTAATAAGACAGGTTTAGAAAGATAAAGAACACGTGTCCTCTCACACATGGGCTTTAAATGTAATTATATATATATATATACATATGTATGTAAACATAGGGGTCATGTGAACAAGACATAAATGTATTGTCTATATCATCTAAAGTATAATATATGTAGGAGAAGATCCCAAGAGTATAACTCCTTTGAACAACTAACTTACAGCCTAACAAAACTAATATGAGGAAGATAGAATTTGAGGAGGATATGAAGTCAAGGGGTGGGGGGGAGAAGATTGGAGAGAGGAACACAGAATAAGGGAAGGACTGGGGTTGAGAGATATGAGGGAGACTGACCGAAGGGGTGACATGGATCAAGATGTTACTGCATTTATTTGTGCTTATATTATCAGTGACTGATGACTTTGTGGATAGGCAGGCAGTCCTGGGAGACCTTACCTATGTAAGTCTATGAGACTTCCTTAGTCAAACTTAGGTGTTTCTGTGACATAAATGGCCTGGGACCGGTGGACTTTGGCAGACAAGCTCGAGAGAGCCATGCCACCAGTCCTTCGCCTTTGCTTTCTCTGTGCACTCTCCCTCACATTCCCATTTTTCTTAATGAGCATGGGGCTTGAACTCAGGGCTTGGGCACTATCCCCGAGCTTCTTTTACTCAAGACTAGTGGTCTACCACTTGAGCCACAGCTCCACATCTGGTTTTCTGGTGGTTCGTTGCAGATAAGAGGCTCACAGACTTTCCTGCCTGAGCTGGCTTTGAACCGCAATCCTCAGATCTCAGCCTCCCCAGTAGCTAGGATTACAGGCATGAGCGACCAGTGCCTGGCTCTTTTCCCATTTGATATCTAACTTGGAATGAGTGGGTGCGTGCCAGATTTCCTTGCCAGCCTCAAGACTCTAGGGGTTAATAAAAATTAAAAATACTCGTGACCAAACACTGAGCCATGGATGGCTTTAGTCCTGGAGGGCAGGGATGGTTTGAGCACAGGCCAGCTTTGTAGAGGGAGGGATGGTCTTGAACCTTGTGGATGGGAATCTAGCATGAGCGTAGAGTTCCTTCTCTCCTAATGTATGGTCATCTGAGTGTCTTCCAATGGTCTTGCCTTCATGGAGGCAGGAAGACCACTTACGTGTTACAGAAAATGTAATTATGTCATTGGCTTCCCAGCCTGGTTTTCCTGTTAATTGACTTTTATAGCTGGCAAACATTATGCTAGATTGGTAAATTGCAATAAATTTAATCAAGAATTATTCTATTCAGCCTACTAATGAGGAATAATAGTGTATGTATCAATTAGGCCTGTCAATTTGTGTGAAGAACTAGATTTACAAAGGGATAGTCGGCAGAAAAAAAAATTCAAAAAGGAGAGAGAAAGAATATCATTGGTATCAATTCGTTCCATTATTTTTAATTTGCTGCAAATATTGAGCATTTCTAACATAAAATCATTCCTCAATTAAAAGAAAACATCTGCACAGCTCTCGGCTCCTCATCCCTTGTTTTTGCTTACAGATTAGCAGTTGTCATTGGTTTCAGTCTGTTGTCATCTCATTAATTTGCACTCATAAATGGGTAAAAAAAAAAAGTCTTCGCAACTGTCAGAGGGAAACGTAACACAGCAAAATGGTTTTCTTGTGGGTGGAGAGGCAACATGGTAATGGCAGGCTCGAGGGCGGGGTTGGTGCCAGGAGAGTGCCAGGCCTCCTTCTCTGCTCCAGACCTGGTCTTGGCAAGGCCTCTCACTCTCTATTGAGTGACTGATTATTTGCAAAGATTGGCACAATAGCATCTTTCTTCCCCTCCCCCTGTCTCTCTGTATTTCTCTATGCCTCTCTTTCTGTCTCCATCTCTCCTTCTCTGTCTCTCTGTTTCTCCCTCTTAGTCTCTCGTTGTGTCTGTCTTTCCCTATCTACATCTTTCACTCGTTCTGTCTGTCTCTCCTTCTCTGTCACTATCTGTCTGTCTCTCGGTGTGTTTCTGTCTCTTTGTCTCTATGTCTCTCTCTGTATTTCTTTTTCTGTCTCTGTGTCTGGCTTTCCCTTTCTCTATGTATCTCTCTGTGTCTGTCTGTCTGTTTCTGTCTTGGTCGGTTTGTCTCTCCATCTTTCTGTTTTTGTCTTTGTCTTTCTCTCTGTCTTTCGGTATCTCTCTGCTCTTTTCTCTGTCTCTGCCCTTCCTTCCCTGTCTTTGTTTCTGTCTTAAATCTCTCTCTGTCTCTCTGTCTCTCTGTCTCTCTCTTTCTCTCTGTGTCTCTGTCTCTGTCTCTGTCTCTGTCTCTGTCTCTCTCTCTCTCTCTCTCTCTCTCTCTCTCTCTCTCTCTCTCTCTCTCTGTCCCTGGGTCTCTCTGTCTGTCTGTTTCTGTCATCATCTCTCCCTCCCTGTCTCTCCCTCCCTCTCTATCACCCTCCCTCTCATTAGGAAGCATGTATCTTTCTCACACATCGGGGCTGGTCAGGACATGGGCTCTGGTCATTAGAAGGCAGCAAAGGAAGCTGTACATTCTCAAGTATGGGTCTCAGAGCTCTTGCTCCATATCTCTTAAAACCTTATCCACGTGACTTCTTCAAGCCCAAGGCAGCCATCCCAGCTGAGATGGCGTAGGAAAGCATCTTTCAGCTGGTCATGCTGAATGGGCCTGGAGGAGTACAGAGGAACCATCCAGTTGAGCCCAGCAACACTGACAAACTTGTGGTCAGTGAACCCGGTAATGCTTTGGTTGTACTGCAGGGCTGTGTGCTGTGGTGCATGTTGTTACTCAGCGAGCCCTGGCAGATGCAAGCTCACTCATTTCAGGACAGAGTGGAGAAGTGATCTTGCAATGGAAGGTAAGCCGTATGGCAGTTCCAAGTTTGGTAGGACAGAGAGCCTGGACACAAGCGGGGACACAACATCATTATATCCCCCGAGTGAACCTTCTAGCAGCCGGTGAGGGAAGGCGTGTCTCTGTGTACCTCCAGACAGGCGAGGCTGACAAGCACACGTGATGTGTGTATAACAGCCTGGCAATGGGCAATTGGTGTCCTTCTAGAAAACACAAAGGAAAGGCTAAATGCAGCCCTTAATGGTCACCTCTCCTGCTCTGTCCTGCTTCCAGCTGAGGACCTGGCCACCAATGAAGGGAACTAGATTCATGTTGTAAGGGAGAAGTTCAGCATAGGTACCTGGTTTAGTCCCAAGTCGATGGTAGAACGAGTGTCTCAGCTCGTAATTGGGGAGGCCAGAAAGTCCACGATCTAGAGACCAGGCAGATCCTACGATAGACGGAGGGACTATCTCGTCTAACCTCATCCACGAGATGGCCACCTCCTGGTGTCCTCACGAGGTGAAGAGCCCAGAGTTTTCCTGTCTCCAGCCTAGCCGCAGTGGCTCACCCCTGTTATCTCAGCTACTCAGAAGGCTGCCTTCTGAGCATTATAGTTTGAAGCCAGCCAGACAAGAGAGTCTGTGAGGCTCTTATCTCCCATGAACCACCAAAAAGCTGCAAGTAGAGCTGTGGCTCAAGTAGTTGAAAGTCAGCATTGAGTGAAAAAAAAGAAAGCTAACAAATAGTGTGCATAGGCCTTGAGTTCAAACCCCAGTACCGGCACAGACACAAAAATGGACTGATCTCAAAAAGACAAGACTGTGACACAATTTTTTAAAATAGCACACTGAGCTCATCCTAGGGACAATATCACAGTGTAGTTTTGTCTTCAATTGTTAGTTGGTCAATGGCAAATACTTAAAAACATCCTATAATTAATGAATGTTATCCTGCCATTTCATTCCTTGGTTTTGTGGCCACATGAAAATTCTAGAACCAATTCAAGTGTATTGATATGACCTTAAATAGATGCCTTAAATCAGAGACCTGTGACTCATGCCTGTCATCTGAGCTGCTCAGGAGGCTGAGAGCTGAGAATCATGGTTCAAAGCCAGCCTGGGAAGGAAAGTCAGAGAGACTCTTATTTCCAATAAACTACACATCTCCCCAAGAAAAGGTGAAAGTAGAGCTCTGGCTCAAGTGGTAGAGTGCCAGCCTTGAGCAAAAGGAGTTTGGGGGCAATACCCAGGCCCTGAGTTCAAAACTTAGGACTGGCAATAACCAAATAAATAAATGAATACATAAATAACTAGGTTCCTTAAGCTCTGAGATTCTGATGGGTCATTAGAAATTGGGGTGATCCTTTTCTGTCAGCCTCTCATGATAGCTGTGTGGAAGAGAGGACAGAAGGCAAGAGTGAAGGTGGCATTGTGTTAGGCCGTGCTTTGTGAGTATCAGGTGCTTTGATTCCATTAGGACACCATAGTTATTGGCCTCCAGGTCTGTCCTCTGCCCAGCTGAGAGGTGATTTGGTGGTGTGATGGTGGTGGTGGTGGTGGTGATGGTGGTAGGGAACCAAGCCCTCTGTCCTAGCATGGTGCTCTGACCGTAGGATGGAGCCACTGGGTATCCACCCAAAGGTCTGTCCTCTGCAAAGTTCACTCAGAAGCCACAGACAGAACTTAGATGTGAGATGATCTTAGGAAATGGTGTCTGTCAAGGTCAAGTTTACTTGGCTCTTCCAGTTAGAACCAAAGGGTGTGTGTGTGTGTGTGTGTGTGTGTGTGTGTGTGTGTGTGTGAAAAGGTCCCAGCTGTCCCAGCAGGCTAGGTTCTTTCTGAATCCCTAGGGTCCTTTCTCTGGCTGCCCTGTGTTTGGTGTGGGACTCCAGTGACATCATAGCCTGAGTTGTCAAGGGCGTGGGCTCTATATCCATAGTTTATTTCCACATGTGAGGATCAGATGTTGGCTATGGCTCTTAGACTGTCTGAGGGGGGTGAAAGGTTTAATATGAGTAAGAACTGATCAATAATTGGACCAGTCACCTCCTGCCAGCCTTTGAAACCTTGTGCTCCCCCTCCCTCCTGCAGGGGGGAGGGGCGTGTCAATTGCTTGCAGAGCTGGGGGATGCTAAGGGCAGAGGACAGGGGAACTGTATAGCTCCTTTGTAGTAGGATGTTTTGAAATAATCCCTCTTGTGTTGGGAGCCTGCAGTCCTTTGTTGGTTTGGAAATAAGAGCGAAGATATTAAGCTTTCCTCACCCACCATGTTAGAGCTAACGTGAGTAGTTAGAGTGAATGTTCCCACTTCAGTCAAGTAGATCTGTTTCAAGGCTCTAATATTTATCCGCCTCTGGGAAGGTTGACTGTTTTGTGGGCTATCCCTTGGGATGTCTGATCTGGGGGTTCGTGTTGCTGCTGCTGCTCACGTGGGAAATGAGAAATGGCAAGCCCTGTGAGTTTAGACTTGGTACCCAGCCAATCCTGGTAATTTAAGAACCAAAACTCTACTCTTCGCGAAGCTATTAGCTCTCAATATTATGGAAGAAGCTCTTTCTATCTCAGACAAATGAGAAATGAACACTCCCTCTTAATGGTAGGCAATAACTCAACATCTTTCTCTAAAGATCTATGGGCCAACCCCCTGCCAGTCTCTTTAGAAAACGGCTGACGTGTGGATGTTTTATCTTCTGCCCTTCCTTCGCTAGCACATGTTAATAAAAGTTCTATATAAAACAGAGTGATAAAGGAGATTAATACTTTTATTTCTCACACATGCCAAACTCCCCATCTCTTTTTTTTTTCAGTCTGTAATTCCCAAGTTGGAGTGTCTACATTGCTGGAATTAATTAATCCTGTTGCTGTTGACTTACCTATCCACTCACATTGTCAGGGATCAGACTCTAATACTTCCTCTACGGAATGTCTTATAGATCAGATCCATTCTGTGGGAAGCTGGCTAGTCTGATCATATAACCCCTTTCTGGAAATTTCTCCCAACATCTATGTGCCCCCTTCCTACCCCCAGCGAAAATGGCTCACATATCCGTTCAAACAAATCCGAGTTTGATTCTTCATGATCTGTGACTGAGATCTTAGTATTTAGCTCAGCAAGGGCTTACCTGAATGTGAAATGTCTTGTTTGCTTGTTTGTTTGCTGTCTAAAAGGCAGTGAAGTAAGCATTCGTGATTTCTGTATTCATTAGCTGGATGAGATGAAGACCGGGTAGAGTCTGCTATTGCTTGTTGATTTTTATTTTTTTTATTTGATTGGTAGATTTATTGGCCTTTCATTGTTTGGGGTAATTTGAAGTTCTCATTGAAAAGATTTCCTTCCAGATGGGGAGATGGCGTTACACCCCCCACACACACTCCTACGTAATATGATGGTGAGATTGCTATGTGCCAGTCGCATAGCTGGGAAACTCAGAAGTGACCTTTCAGAGAGGCCACCCGAGACATTGCCTGCCACCTGCTGTGGCCCTAGGTCCCACTGGGAGCTGGTTTTCCAAGTGTAAACATCCCTACACACTGTGTTACCCCACCTATGGCTGGCTTCTCTCTCCCTCCCCCCTCTTCCTCTACCTTTCCCTCCCTCTTCCTCTCCCTACCTTCCTCCCTCCCCCCCCCCCGCCTTTCATCAGGAAGAGAGACTTCAATCAATAATTCACCCTTTTGTGTGAGTGTACACGCTTCTCCAGAGACTTGAATCCAGATCCTAGATGCTGTCCTTGAAACTAGTTTTTGTTCTTGTTCTTGTTCGAGGCTAGCCCTCTACGGCTTGAGCCAGCTCTGCGTTCAGCATGGTTTTTCTTGGGCTGGAGAGGGTGATTAATTGGAGATAAGAGTCTCATGGACTTTCTTCCCCAGACTGGATTCAAACCGTGTTCCCCAGATCTCAGCCTCCTGAGCAGCCAGAATGGCAGGCAGAGGCCACAGGTGCCAGCTGACAGTCCATCTGTGGTCATGTTCCTTGTGTATTTCTAAATCCCATGAGCCTGGAACTTTACAAAATGCTTTTTTATAGAGGAGGAAATAGGCTCAGAGGAGCTGAGTGACATTTTCTGAGGTCCCAGAGTATCAAGTGAGCAGGTAGAAGGATGTTGACATCCCGGGATGTGGTGGGTGGCACGCTCTAACCTACAGGCTGGAGCCAGGCTGACCAAAGCTCAGTCAAAAGGGAGAAATTAGGTCATCCAAACCAAAGGTTTGTAGCTGTTGGCTTCTTTTCTTTGTATTTTTATGTTGGAAAGCCTTTTTTCTTTGCCGGTGGTGGGGGGATGAGGGGCTATTGTTATCTTTTTCTGTGTGTGTGTGTGGGGGGGGGTATGTGCATGTGTGCGTATGCATGTGCCCTGGTACTGGGTCTGAACTTGAGTGACAGGTCACTGTCCCTTAGCTTTTTCAATCAAGGTTGATTCTCTATCACTTGAGCCACTACTCTACTTTTGGCTTTTTCTGGTTCGTTGGAAATAAAAGTCTAGCAGACTTTCCTGCCCAAGTGGGCTTTGAATCACAATCCTCAGATCTCAGTCTCCTGTATATACCATAGGCATGAGCCAGCAGCACCTGACTCAGCCTCATTTTAAAAAAAAATTTTTTTGCCAGTCCTGGGCTTGAGCTCAGGGCCTGAGCACTGTCCTTGGGCTTTCTCAAGGCTAGAGCTCTACCACTTGAGCCTCAGCACCACTTCTGGCTTTTTTCAATGTATGTGGTACTAAGGAATGGAACCCAGGTCTTTGTGCATGCTAGGCAAGCACTCTACCACTAGGCCAAATTCCTGGCCCCTGAGCCCCAGTTTTTGAGTATAAAGAAGAGATTTCTAAGTTATGAAGTAGACCAGATGTGCCAACACAATACACACATATACAGACACATATATAAACACACACACACATGACAACATAGATTCACAGGAACAGAGAGGAAGTTCTATAATTTAATCTAGTTCCTATGACCATAACTGGGTTGGAGATCACACTAATAAGTTCATTTACCTCTGTGGTCACCCTGACAGAGTGCCATGACTGCTAGAAAACAAATTTAAAATAGCTATAACTGAATCAGTAGAGATTATATCACAAATAATAGCTTTGTGGAGGAATGGCTTACCTGAAAATATTGTTATAGCTGAAGAAACTTTATTGTTTTGTAAATTTGTTCCAGAGAGTAATTATTTTCAAGTTTTAACAATCCAGTCGATTAGTTTAGCATTCATTTAGAAATATATAAGCTTTTATAAGTGGAAGTTATTTTCAGTCTGATTTATATTTCCTTTTATGCTTTCTTTTTTTTTAAAAAAAAAGTCATATGAGACTCAAGCCATTGGGTGATTATCTTCTTTTCCATTGACTTATGGAAAGTCTGGTGGAGATGTGTGTGTGTGTGTGTGTGTGTGTGTGTGTGTGTGTGTTGATTTATATTTCCTCTTACTTTTTTTCATATGTGATTCTCTTCCTTAAATTGCTGGATTGGTTTTCATCTTCTTTTCCATTGGCTTATGGAAAAGTCCAATGGAGAGGTGTGTGTGTGTGTGTGTGTGTGTGTGTGTGTGTGTGTGTGTGTGTTTGCCAATACTAGGGTTTGAACTCAGAGCCTGTGTGCTGATCTTTAGCTTTTTCAATTAAGGCTGGCACCAGTTGAGCCACACTTACACTTTCATCTAGTGGAGTCTTAGATCTGCCTGCCTCTCACACTGCAGAATTACAGCTACAAGAGAATTTAGTGAAACTAAGTTCTACAGGGAAAGATGGATGGAAAGAAGGCTCCAAAATTCTGCAGCCAAAGCGGTAACACTGGGAGTAGGGTTCTTGTAAACACACCTGATCAACTCTGTCATAATAATAAAGAACTCTTTGCATTCATCATAGAATGAGTACACAGGAAACAGGCTTTATGAGCAGAATGATGCTTTATGTAGTCACTGACCAAGCTAGCTGTAGCAGTTCCAGAGCTGGAAATCAAAAACGCTTTCGTCACTGGCAAACCGTTCTTCCCATCCATTATCCACTGGCGGAAAAAAAAAACAGCTGGGAATACCAGAATGTGGGCCAGGGTCCCGGGGAAAGAAAAAGCCCATCCCTCTCCCAGAATCCTCCGGATGCAGCCTTAAGTTATACAAGGCAATCCAAGCCTGGCCTCTTATCTCTTTTGACACCTCCTCTTGTCAAATGCTGCACAAAGTGGATACCTGGTTTTCCCCCCAGGGCCTCTCCAGATTGCCTTGCCTCTAGGCTTTCTGCCTTCTCCATATTTCTCCAGGCCTGTGTTTCAGCCTTTGTCATATGGTGATAGATAGAGTCAGTAGAATTGGATGAGCAGTGCCCAGATCTTAATATCTCTCTCTTTTTTTTTTTTCCTTCTTGGTGGCAAACAGGCAGCTGGAGGGGACTGAAGAGATCCTTGGCCCTCCTTCTTGTAAAGCCCTCAGCGTGTTTATCACAGTGCCAGTGCGATTTATGACTCTGCTTTGTGTTTTTTTTCCTTTTCTCTTTTTAATTCATTCAATTCTCCATTCATTGGGAGGTTAATGCTGTTGATCTATTTTCTCTTGAAACAAATAAAAACAATATGTGCTGACACTGGCTTAGACTTTTGACATGGACCAGAGAGGTCAGCTTTTAATTTTATATTTATAGACTACACAGACAATATTATCTGTATTAAAAAGAGCTCACTCAATCCTTGTCATTTTACAACGTGGGTCAGACATTCCCTGTGCAATGTGCTCTTTTGCTTCTCTTTCTTCTCTTCTCTCCCTCGGATGCAGTTTTCCCATTCCTTCCTATATTATCTAATCTAACTATGGTTGTATTACCCACTTAGCTGCCTGTATCATCTGCCTATCTACTATTTATATAATATCTATCTACTATCTATCCATCATCGATCCTCTATCACCCTATCATCTTTGTATCTATAGATCCAGCATCATCTACAACCCATCTACCGACCTACATATGATCTATTATTTATTGCCTACTTGTTACCTGTATCATCTACCTAACCTACCAATTATCTCTCTGTCTGTCTATCTATCATTTTCCTCTACCTATGTCTATCTTCTACATTTACATCTATTATTTATAAGTCTGTCTCTGTCTTTCTAACATCTTTCTGTCTGGTTTAGTGTGTATCCATCAACCATTTATATGTGTTATTCCCTTCTATCTATCGCCTGTCATCTGTATTTATCATCTATCTATATCTATGATCACTATCTCTTAATTCTATATCTATCTATCTATCTATCTATCTATCTATCTATCTATCTATCTGTCTATCTATTGATTAATCTATCTGCCTGTCTATTTACCTGTGTATGTATGAGTGTGCATAGATCATCAATCCATCAACCTATCATCTCCTACCTTTACCCCTTCCTCCCTTTTCTCTCTTGCCTTCACTCATTCTTTTTCCTACCACAAGCCTTTCCTAGAATCTCTGCCCCCCATGGCTCACCTGCCTTTGAAGTTTTGCTGCATTTTTGGGCTTTCCCCATAGGGTCCCTTTCAGAGAAAGGCAGGAACAGGGATACTGAGGCTGAGCCATTTTCAATTTTGACAACTGGGGGACCCGTCTTTCTCTGAGACAGCCTTGGGGTGCGATCTGTTATTCCTTCTTAAGAAGCCAGCGTGGCCTCCCACCGGGCGACCCTGGAGAAGTTGGCATCAGCTCGAGTCACTCTCTCTGGAGCCTGTCTTCTGTGCCCATGCCCCAGAGGCTGTGAGCTGAGATGGACCTCACTGCCTGCGGGGTCTCCAGCACCAAATTCCTTGAAATAGGAAAGAAGCAGATATGAGTATCCTGGAAGTGAAAATCCAGGGGCAAACCCTAGTCTCACCATCCACCACTTTCTCAGCTGGAATGAATGGATTTGGTGGGTTTGTTCAGACTCAACCTCTGCACACTTGGTGGGTTTGCCCCTCCTAGGAAAAGCTGTGCAGCAAACAGAAACACATCATGGAACCAGGGCTTTCCAACAATCTAGTTGTGTGTGTGTGAGAGAGAGAGGGGGGGGAGGGGACCTAGGACTTGAACGTAGGGTCTGGATGTTATCTTAAGCTTTTTTTCCCCTCAATGCTAGCACCCTATCACTTGAGCCACAGATCTCACAGACTTTCTTGTCCCATTGTCCCAGGTTGGCTTCCAACCCCAATCGTCAGCTCTCAGCCTCTTGAGCACCTAGAATGACAGGCATGAGTCCCCAGTGCCTGGCCAAACAACTCTACCGATCAAGTTGTTTCTAATCTAACGTGTGTGATGATGCACAAATCATCTGATACAGGACATGCAGCTGGATGTGGCCCCCTGGATCCTAAATCTTTCACCTTTAGGTGAGATGAGTGGCAATTCTCTGAACCCTCATCTGTACATCTGGGGTATAAATATCCCCAGCTGTCCCATCTTATTATTCTAGAGCCTCTCAGCTGGAGTTTCTAAACACTCTGTAGCATGCAGAAAAGCTGGAATCTTTCAAGTGAGTTTTTCTCCCATGATACTCCTGCTGGGTGGGGCATGAGGATGGTATCCACGGATGGTCGTTGGGCTGCTTCTGCCTGTGGACCCCCTCTCCTAACTTCTGTGTCCTCACCTGTGAAATCGGGGTAATGGCGCTGTTCCATCCACAGATGACAGGAGGATTAATTAGATGCTATATTTAAAAAGACTCTAGATCCTTGGAGGGAAAGTGCCGTGTAACAGATATCTGAAAAGATAAAATATTTAAGCCGTAGCCTCGAGGGGCCGTTAATCTTATTGTATTCTCAGCATTTTAGAAATTTTTGTATGAAAACATTCTTTCAGAAAAGCTGTTCTACCCAGACAGCTGGGGAAAGAAACATTTCATAAGAGAGTACAATAGCTTCGAGTTTGCTCACTCACGAGTGGCTTACCTCTCCTCCTTGCTTCTCTACCTCCCAAGATGGTGGAAAGGAATGGTGGCTTGGACTCGTCTGGCCTGTGACTTGGGCCATTGTTAGGAGACCAGTAGCTTAGCCTACAGGATGGAGTTATGGAAGAATGATGTAGAGATGACTCCTTTTCAGAATCTCCTGGTCAGACAAAGAGCTCTTCATCCAAGCAAATATCAGGGGGAAAACTGCAATTGAAAAGGACATAGCTAGTAAACTAATCAGGAAGCCTACAGAGTGGGAGAAGATCTTCACCAACCAAACAATGGACAAAGGCCTCATATCTAAAATATATCAACAACTCAAAAAATTGAATCACTCCAAAACTAACCTCCAAAGTAACAACCATCCCATTAAAAGATGCGCCAAAGACTTAAAGAGAGTCTTCTCTGAAGAAGAAACAAAAATGGCCTATAGACACATGAAGAAATGCTCAACATCTCTGGTCATAAAAGAAATGCAAATCAAAACAACTCTAAGATTCCACCTCACTCCAGTTAGAATGGCCAGGATCAGGAAAATGAATAATAACAGATGCTGGAGGGGATGTGGCCAGGAGGGATCACTACTACACTGTTGGTGGGAGTGCAAACTCGTTCAACCACTATGGAAAGCAGTGTGGCAGTGCCTCAAAAGGCTAAACATAGAGCTCCCCCATGACCCAGCAATTCCACTACTTGGCATTTATCCAACCATCCAGAAACAAGGGCATACTAAATCCACTAGCACAACAATGTTCATTGCAGCACTATTCACCATAGCAAAGGTATGGAACCAACCTAGATGTCCCTCAGTTGATGAGTGGATCAACAAGTTGTGGTATTTGTACACAATGGAATTCTATGCTGCTGTCAGAAAGAATGACATCGCCCCATTTGTTAGGAAATGGAAAGACTTAGAAAAAATCATATTAAGTGAAGTAAGCCAGACTCCAAGGAACTTAGGCTCAGTGGTTTCCCTCATTTGTCATAATCAGTAGAAACCTTGGGCTCTACTAGCAGAGATTTGCAATAGAGCAAAATCTTGATACATAAGGACATATAATGTGAAGCTAATTGAAAGGACCTCCAGGATATTGAAACAAAAGCCATATAATGAATGATTGTTGTCCTTAATGTACTATGTTGTCTCTCATCTCCTTTGCTGTCCCTTAGTTATCTCATATTGGTATAGTATCTCACTTTGTTATCTGATATATTGAATTTATTTGTATTTGGATATTTGAAATTTGATAGGGAAGGGGGGAAAACCAAGACAGGTGGGGGGGTGTGGGGGGGGGAGGGAAATGGGTACCAAGACATGTGAAAGGGTATCAATGTATGTGAATTAATGCACCTTCTATCTGGCAAATATCATGTAACCCTTTTATTAATTACAATAAAAAATGTAAAAAAAAAACAATGCCATTTCTTGGACAAAGATGCTGAATATGTGACGTTTCTGAACTAGATGAGATTTAACTTGAACCAACGTTCTTGCTTTTGGTTTTTCCACTACATTATTATTATTATTAATAATAATAATAATTTATTTTTGCCAGTCCTGGCACTGAAACTCAAGGCCTTTGTGCTGTCCCAGAGAGTTTTGGTTTTCAAGGCTAGCACTCTACCACTTGAATCATAACTCCACTTTCAGATTTTTTTTGTGTGCTTAATTGGAGAAAAGAGTCTCCCTGACTTCTTGACCAGGCTGGCTTTGAACCATGGTCTTCACATCTTCACTTCTTAAGTAGCTAAGATGACCAGTATGAGCCACCCCTGTCCATCTTCAGTAAATAATTTTGACGAGTTTCTTTTCTCTACCAATAGAAACACTAATGGGATTAGTCACAGTGCCCCTTCTGGAGCTAAGGATGATGGAGTTATCTCTAGAAAAATCCAGAAGAATCAAGAAGTAAAAATGGTGAGTTTTCCCCCAAATGAAAATCAATGAAATAGTACTAGAAGTCAGGACAATTGATATTGGGCTGGCTGAATGAGTCTATTCTTACTTACAGTCTTGTGATATTTTTCTTTCTATCTTTTTGAGAGATTTCTTTCTTAGTATGCCTCAGATTCTACTTCTGGTTCAGGTGATTTAAAAAAAAAACTTTCAATTCAGATGACCTAGACCTAGTGAGGTATGACTTCGTAGCAAATGCCTGAAAGTTAGATTTATTTTTCTTAAGCGCTGCATAATTTCTTGGAGTTTCGATCAGTCTAAGCAAGAGCCTTACAAAGTCTCTGATATTAATTTGTGGCCCTGAAATAATGAAGATTTAAATTAGGCATCATGTTCTCTGTGTGTGTGTGTGTGTGTGTGTGTGTGTGTGTGTGTCCACACACATGCATGCATGTGCATGTGTGTGTTGATACTGGAGCTTGAACTCAAGGCCTCATGTTTCTTACTTAGCTTTTTGGCCCAAATCTGGCATTCTACCTTTTGAGTTACACCTTCACTTCTGTCTGTACTGGTTCATTGGAGAGAAAACCCTCTTAATATTTGCCTCCTGGGGCTGGCTTTGAACCATGATCCTCCCATCTCAGCATCCTGAGTAGCTAGTGAGCCATTGGGATCTAGTTTAGATATCATGGTTGGGTTTTCGTTGCTGTTGTTTTGTTTTTGGTAGAAAAAGAAGGAAAGTTGCATTCTGGGAATCCCTGACTCAAGATTCATTATATGTCTATGTTCTTTGTATATGAGATGGCCCCCAGGAAGCTCGTGAGAGTCTGGACGGTTTGGACGGAACACTGTAATTAAAGCTTCCTCCTCAGAAGAGGACCCTAGGTAGGATAAATGTCGCTGAAGCAAGCCCTGGGAATCAGACATCCACCATTCCCTCCTCCCCTGAGCCGGGCCCTGGGGCTTTCTGACATTCACCTGGTCACGATGCACAGGGCATATTCAATATAATTGCGCCATTGGTTTCCTGAGTTTGACATCTCTTGCCTGATTACACTACATGTTCAAGGAAGGAAGAGTTGGATGGCAAAGGCTCCTGTCTAGTGACCTTTATTTTGGCGGAAAGCTAATAGACATTCCACTTTGCCGAGAGGACTCTCCGGGGGGGGGGGGGGGGAAACGTGCATGTGGTGGTGACGAAGGCGTCCCCTTCATTACCATGTTTAATTAAAAGAAGAGTCACATTTAAAAAAAAAACCAAAATAACCTGTTTTTTATTAACCTAATAATTTGTACCACTTCTTGCGTAATGAAAGGAAAGTGATGCATGTCCATCCTTTGCTAATAGTCATTTCCTGCCCCTTCTCAGACTTAGCACTGTGGGTAATTGCATGCTTGTAACAAGTACAGAAAAGGGAGAGTGGAGAGGAGATGATGGTGGGTGGCGGGTGGTGAGTGGGGTGTTTGAGTCCTTGTGGGATGGAAAGAGAGAAGTCAAGCCTACAGAGTAATTCTGAACAGGCTGTATTTCCTTCTATCCTGGCCATCTGCACAGGAAAGGTGGCAAAAGAAATTGAGAACTAACTAGACCTTTACTTGAACAGAGATTTTTCGAACAAATATTTTCTCCCTTTCATTGTCAAAATATGTATTAAAAAAATCAGGTGGCTGTACAAAAGGTCTCCCATTCAACATGCAGGCTCATGAATACAATGCCCTTTGGTCAATGTCACCTCTTTCTAAGACTTATTTGTTTTTTTGGTTTTTTTTTGTGGGAAGAACATGATGGCATAGACCAGAAAGTAGGGTAATGGTTTTTCTTGTCAAGGACCAAAGTGGGTCAACTCGATGCCTTCACTCTAAGTTTAGGGCTCAAAAAGACACCCCAAAGCTAGGTACCAGTACCTCACATCTGTCAACCTAGCAACTAAGGAGGCTGAAATCTCATGATCATAATTCAAAGCCTGTGAGATTCTTATGTCCAAGAAACCATCCCAAGGTCTCTTGAGTAGCTAGGATGACGGGCATAAGCCATTGGTGGCCAGATATTTTTTTTTAATGTTTCTTAGGTGAGCCTAGCTACTTGGTCTCCAGCAGAGACTAGTTGGTTCTATAAGGTGTAATTTTGGAAGCACAATGGGCATCTTAGAAGGATGCAATTGATGCCATGAAATGGTTTATAGACAACATTATGAATTCAGGGTCCCAGGCTGGACTCTAGCGCAAGCTTACTAGCAGATTGTCTTCTGCTATTTCTATGGGAGTATAAAACCTACCTGGACCCACATTTCTACCAGAGTTCTTGGCCATGTAGCAAGCAGATTGACCAGTCCTTCTGTGAAGGAGCAAAGAGCCATTGGTCTCGAATGGCAGAGGAACCACATCAGAAGTCTCAACTGAGAAATACACTTACCACGCATGTCTCCTGTGGCTGCCATATTTTCTGTACTGGTAGAATATCTGAATTGCTGCATAGAGGCCATGGAGGAAGGAAATGAGAGTAATAGAAGGAGAGGTATGTCAAGTTGCTTGAAATTCAGGTTGGAATATCAACTCTGCCCTTGGATGCAACCTAGAAATGCCCCTTTCTGGTACTTGGATAGCGTTGCAGTTTCCATGGTTACCCACTTAGTATTGTATTCCCTGGGTTAAGTGGTTAGGTGTTCCAGACCATGATATGGAGCGGGGGAGGGTGGGAGGTATGGACAATGAGAGCACTGTCTTCCAAAAGATATTTAAAGTTAGTCCTCAGCAAATACCATTCCCTGGGATTTTGCTGTGCTATTTATTTGGTAGTTTCTCATTAAGCATTTTACAATTCTCAAACTTTAATAACTTTAGTTATAGGTAAGATTACAAAAAAAAACAATCTCTCTGGTAATGAGCAGAGAATTTCTTTCTCATAGATGATATTAGCACTTTCAAAGTACACAATCTTCTTTCTCTCTCAGATGGTGGGCCATTTGCTCCCCTCACCCCCGCCTGCCTGCCTGCCCGCGGGATCTAAATGATAATCTTTCTAACTGTAGAATGCAGTTACCCTAAAATTTAATAGATTTGCTTTTAAATGCCACTTAGATATTGTTTCTATCCTACCTCTAATCCAAGTTATTAAAATTTAACAGTTAAAAAAAGGACTTTATGAAGAGCTGCATTATAGCAGTATGGATAAGCAAGTTACCATCCTCCACAAGGAGAGAGAGAGAGAGAGAGAGAGAGAGAGAGAGAGAGAGAGAGAGAGAGAGAGAGAGAGAGAGAGAGAGAGAGAGAGAGAGAGAGAGAGAGAGAGAGAGAGAGAGGAAAGAAATCCTACCAGGTTACCACAATTGAATCTAGAGGCCACATTGGGGTGGCTTTTTCCATGTCAGGAGCTCTGGCACAAATGTAAGAACAGGGAGGTTTTCAACTCCTACAGAAATAGTAGAAACCAATCCATGAAATAAACAAATAAATAAATCCACTCTTCCTGCTGATAGTTTCAAAGAAGAGATGATTACTTCTTTGGTACAGAAGAATCTGTTTTCCTTTTTCCCTGGGATAACCATCTACCTGAGTGAACCTATTAATTAATTGGCTATGGAGCAAATACCTGCCAGGGAACTAAGTAATGAGTGCTTTCTACAGCTAACTTAGTGATGCGATTTGGTCGGATGAGCTGCTCTTGTGCATAGACACTGGTATGTGTAGGTGCAAACGTGTGAAAGGTTGCACTTGGCTATCTGTGTACAGCTTATGGCTGTGTATGCGGGCATGAGAGCTTGTACTAGAGTGGTCCAGAGCTGAACCTATAGGAAAGACATAGAAACACTGATTCCACCTCAGGCTGGAAAAACTACAGTCAAAGAAAAAACAAAAACACAAAGCTGGCTACTGGTGGCGTATGCTTTTAATCCTATCTACTTAGGTGGTTGACATTTAAAGACCTTGGTTCAAAGACAGCCCAGGAAAGAAAGTGAGTGAGAGTAATTAACCACCAAAACAAAACAAAAACATGGAAGGGTAGCTCAAGTGGTAGAGTACCAGTTTTTAGCCAAAAAGCTAAGGGACAGGGCCCAGGACCTGAGTTCAAGTCCCATTGCTACCATATGTACATACACACATAATACATGCAGAACATACATACATACATATATAATACATGCAGAACATACATACATACAGAACAGTCAGGAATGCTTAGGTAATATTGAACTACATTACATAGTTGGTGCCCTATTCATTGTATGAGTTATGGCAAAATTATCCAGCTTTTGGAGCTAGGAAAATTGAGGGGATGGGCAGGGTGAGGATTGATGGAGAATGATGATTGTATGCAAAAACAGATACGTTGAGTGGAAACTCCCTTGTATACCTACTTAAAGATAATTATAATAAAACACTTAAGAAATGATGATGCTTTTGGAAATGGATAGCTAAACTCTGAGGTTGTTTAGAGATAGAGCTTGGGGGTTAAGACAGAAAATGGGGTTTGTTCACAAGGAAATCCTTTACAAGTTACCCCAAAAAGATATAGAGCCTGGGACAGGAAATGGAGATTAGTGGTGAACAAACAAACAAAAATGGCCTCAGCCAGACAAAGTCAGGCTGGCCTATCATCCTGAGGCTACCACCCAGGGGCGGGTCTTGCCTGTTTTAACAAGCCAATCATAAGCCCAGGCTCACCCACCATTCTGTGCCTAACACCCAGGGGTGGGTCTTGCCTGTTTTAACAAGCCAATCACATTCCTCCTAGACTTTTGTCTTTATTGCCTAATAATAATAATAGTGATACTAATCATCAACATCATGATAGTAAATAAAAGGAGGGCTGGCTTATCTTACACAGGTCGGGGCCTGGGGTCTTCATTGAAGGCAAGCTCATTAGGCTTTGAAGGTTATACCACAGGCTGAGTATACCTGAATTGCAATGCTGAGGCTCGTCTTTCTTGTACTTGACTTGCCGCAGCTGAACACACAACTGCTTCAAGACCTAAACGACACGGTCTCTCGCATTTATATCTCATTGCATAATAAATGATAGCCCTGGCATTCACCGGTCAGACTCCAGTGATAACCATAGAACAGGGCTATCGGTGAGACCCTGATCAATATGGTGTGCTATTTATAGGATGGTTACAAATGGAACTTTTATTTAAATGAGACAATGCTGACCGCTACACAAGATCGGTCAGATAAAATTCAGTAAAATGTTTAATTTCATTTTGATACGCGACACACACACACACACACACACACACACACACACTCAGATTTCCACATACCTTTACAACCAGCCTACCATCATTCTCTTCCCTGGAGACCCAGACTCAGAGCAGAGAAAGGGCAAGGCAACACCCCTAAAATAACTAAGCAAGGACAAAGTACTGTAGCATGGCAGAATAGCAGAGGAGTTAAAAATAAATAATTTGGAAAACCAAGGATTGACTGGTAATTCACACCTGTAACCCTAGCTACTCAAAAGGTGGACATCTGGAGGATTACAGTTCAAAGCCAACTCAGGCAGGAAGGGTCACAAGACTCTTATCTCCCATAACTAGTAAAAAGCAGAAAGTAGCGGTCTGGCTCAAGTGGTGTGTTGCCAGCCCTGAGCAAAAAAAGCTAATGGACAGCATCCAGGCCCTGAGTTCAAGCTCCAGTACCAGCTATCAAAAAGAAAATATGGAAAGCAGGTAGAAGGAAATTTGGTGGAAAAAATGATCTGGGCTTTAATTCTCACCTGCACAATCATCCTGCCTCAGTCCCTGGGGCAGCCTTCCTGCTTTCTGTCTTTAGCCCCCCTCCCCTCTGCTGATTCTGACCCTTCACACTTCCTCAGAGATGCTATTATACCAGAATGACCACATGTGGAAAAAGAAACCCTTCCTGCTGGATGCATCTCTAATCAGTTTCTATTCTCCCTAAAAAACAGGGACTGGGTTTAAATGTCAACCCTACTATACTGAGCTGACTTTGAGCCAAAGAGGTAGGGGCCTTGCATAAAGAATCCAGACAGACAGCATGCAGTGTGTGTGTGTGTGTGTGTGTGTGTGTGTGTGTGTGTGTGTGTGTGTGTGTGTGTGCATGCTGGTCTCAGGGCTTGAACTCAGGGCCTGGATGCTGTCCCTGAGCTTTCTATGCTCTAGACAAATACTCTTCCTCTTGATCCACAACTCCACTTCCAGCTTTTGGCTGCTTCATTGGAAATAAGAGTATCACAGACTTTCCTGCTCTGGCTGACTTCTAACTGTGATTCTCAGATCTCAGCCCCTTGAGTAGCAGGGGATTACAGGCGTGAGCACCTGGTTTAGCATATCTCTCTAGCTTCTTATCTTCCCCAAGGAGAGAGGGCTAGTGGGTTTACCTGACTCCCTCCTTGACCCGGATTATCCTGCAGAGACCAAGAGAACAGGATCCTTGTGCTCTCTGAGTGCACACAGAGAAGTCGCTTCTGCAGGCAGCTATCATGGTGTGCCAGAGACATCTGGTCCTGGTGTTGGTTGGCTGTGATCCTCAGAAGTAGGCAACAAGAAGAACCAGAGTGCACAAGAAAGGTCCAGGGGTCCAGTCCCAACCAAGACCAGCAACAACTTGACACAACTTGCCCATCTATATGAGCAGGAGAAATAGCAGCTATCAAATGTGCGGGGCAAGGCAGAGCCCAGTGCCGTTTCTGGGTTATTTCTAGGAGGGAGGGATGGATGCTGGCAGCGTGTTTCACTATTTCACTGCCCATGACGGTTCTGGAGTGCTTGTTTTCAACATAGGGACCCAGGAATGTGTGTGTGTGTGTGTGTGTGTGTGTGTGTGTGTGTGTGTGTGTGTGTGTGTGATATGCCAATATTGGAGCTTGAATTTGGCCTCTAGATAGTATCCCAGAAGTTGTTTGTTTTATATTTTCCTCTCTCTCTCTCATTCTCTCTCTCTCTCTCTCTCTCTCTCTCTCTCTCTCTCTCTCTCTCTCTCTCTCTCTCTCTCTCTCTCTCTTTCTGCTCAAGGCTGGTGCTCTACCACTTGAACCACAGCTCTACTATCTGGTTATTTTTGGTGGCTAATTGGAGATAGAATTTCCAAGGACTTTTCTGCTAGGCTGGCTTTGAACAAATTTAGATCCTCATGTCTCAGCTTCCTCCGTAGCTAGAAATATAAGCCAGCAGTGCTTAGCTCAGCATCTGAGATTTTTCTGTTTTGTTGTTGTTTGTTTGTTTGTTTTTTAAATCTGACACAGGGGAAGATGAGATATTTGATTAACTTCTCCAGGATTGAATTCTTTGGCTACAATTTTACGAAATGAAGTGTGTCTTTTTTAATAGCACCAAGAGACCTTATCTTGCATATTAGAAGTTCACCAGGTATTAGGTAATTTAGATCATAAATTCTCTTCAAAGTGACCTATCATCTCCGTATTTATTTATTTTTCTCTTGGAGAAGCTAGGAGGCATAAAAGCAAGCTTTGTAGTTTTATATCTGTCAGCCTGTCACATAAATATCTCAGTAAGTACTGATCTTATCATCATAAAACTTCCATTTGTAGAGTTAGACATGTCACGTTAGCCAGTTCCACCTGAAGTCAAGCACTCTAAGATGTAACTCCATCCGGGCCAGTGCATAGCTCTGCCTCTCCCTGCGTGGGCTGGACAGAGCTGTGGATGAGCCAGACATGCGATGAGCTTGCAGAGAGCACAGGGCGGTCACTGAGAAAGTTCTGGAAGCTTCTGCTCTGATGCTAACCTTTGTGAAGGGCACTAATTTTTTTTTTCTTTTCTTGGTCATAGGGCTTGAACTCAGAACCTGGGCACTGTCCCTTAGCTCTCTTGCTCAAGGCCAGCATTCTAATCACGTTGAGCCACAGCTCCACTTTTGGTTTTCTAGTGGCTCATTGGAGATAAACGTCTCGTGGACTTTCCTGCCAGAGCTGGCTTTGAACTGTGATCCTCAGATTTCAGCCTCCTAATTCTATAGGATTATGCCTACAATCACCTTGAAATCAGGGCTCAATGCTAGCTGTTGATTTCAAGCCCCAGTACCAGCACCTATGCAACATAAATACTAAATAAATAAATAAATACTACTACTACTACTAAGAATAATAATAAAACAGGTCAACTGGTCTTTCTGAAAAGTGGTCAAAGGGAATTCACAGGGTGATCTGAGCATTGGGGGGTTGCAAGTGTTCAGAGATTTCAGACCTCACAGCAAACGGCAATTTCCAGCCCCGAGAGCTTTGTCCTTTTCCACTGACCCAGTTTGCAAAGTAAAAATTGATCAGCCGCCCAGCTGGTCGTGTAGACGCGGCCTACACCATTTGCATGGACTGTTAAAGGGAGTGTTTATTCACAGCTTCTGGCAGGGGAGCAGGGCGCCTCTCAGCCTCTTTGGAACACACACACACACACACACACACACACACACACACACACACAGCCATCTAGGAAGGCACTACCTGGGCAGGGGGTGAGAGGACCCCCATCGCCTCAGCAAGAGGTGATGCCAGGGAGAACAAGACAGCGGGAAGGGTCACGCGTACAGGGAGACAGCTCAAGAGGGGCCGTGTGGTGGGAAGAGGAATTCTAGAGTTTCTCAACTGTATGCCTTTTCTGAGTTTCCTCCTCCACTTGCTGGTAGGCTAGAAAAAGAAAATGCATATTACTTAGATTAAAAAAAAATCAAAGCACCATGTATATGCCATTGATGCACAGTGGTTATTTGCATAGTTTGATGAGCTTTCTATTTATCTGTCTCTGTCAGTCTGTCTATCTAGTCTTGCTGTGAAGCACAGGCTGGCTTCAAATTTGTAATCCTCATGGGTCAGCCTGCCTCAGTCTCCCTGCATCTAGGTTTATAGGCACATGCTACCATGCCCTGTTAAAAACCACTGTGAGTGGCTCACATCTACAATCCCAGCTTCTTAGGAGGTTGAGATCTAAGGATTGTGGTTCAAAGCCAACTCAGGGGGAAAAAAAAGACTATGAGATCCTTTAGTCTAATGAACCAGAAAAAAAAATGCCAGAAGATGTGGCTCAGGTGATTGAGCACTAAGACTTGAGTGAAAAAAGTCGAGAAAGAACATAAAGGCCTGAGTCCAAACCCCAATACCAGCAAGTATGTGTGGGGGGGGTGTACACATGTGTGTGTGCATACACACACACTGACACACTGCTATTAAGATCATGTATCTGAAAAGAATCATTTGCTGTACCTTGTGATTTTATGCTGCCTTAAAAAATGTCCACTAACCAGGGATAAAGTATAAAACCCAGATCTTGTACAGCTCGTTTTTATTTTGCCCTCTCTTTTACTATGTCTGTTTCCTGTTATTAGATCACCTCTTGGTGTCTCAGATATATTTGTGGACATTGAAAGGATATTTCTTCCAACTAAAAAATCTTGCTTCTCAGAAATAAAACCAAGAAGGCACATGAGCTGTGGGATTTGAATTATTTCCTCATAAAACAACCATTACCCTCTCTCTATTCAAGATTCTCGATACAAATATTTTCAAAGGCACCCATCCCTTGAACCACTGGCTTTTTCTCCTGGGTTTTCTAGTCTGCATTGTTAAGAAAGAAAGAGGAAGAAAGAAACACCGAGAGATAGTTTAGCATTCTATAATAAAGTAGTTCACGGCACAATTAAAATGATGTAGTAAAACCGTAACACGATATGCTGAATTTAAATAACTAAAGCTGATTAAGGAAGGCATCAGAATTAAATGCTTGATGGAACTGACATAAGAAATCCAAGATGGCCTCTCCATATCTCCACTAAGGAGATGGGGCCAACCATTGATATTTTCCAGGCGAATTTGTTGATAGATAAAACATTTTTATAGACTTTCCATTATTCCTTGTAGCCATCAGCTCTTAATTTCCTCTTTCTAGTTAATATACTTGTGTATAATTTAAACAGAAAACTGTTCTGTTTCATCATAAAAGATTTGCCTGTTACTTGGGGGTGTATAAATCAAGCGGACAGCACAACATTCTTGAACCTTGTATTTTTTTTTTCCAACGGATTTGTTGACAACAACAGAAAGAAGATCACAGACATGGCCAATAAGCAGGGACATCAATTATTTTTTAATTGTATAGGAGTACAGTACACTAATTAAAACTAGTATATCTTGCAATGCCAAAGGCAAAATTAATTATTAATTTTTATTAATATTCAGAAGTAGCACAAGGAATGCATTAATAAAGATTTGGTAGTGGTGACTGAGATCTTGTTTAGCTTTATATTTTAGGAGGAAAAAAAAAAGAGAAGACGACGAAGAAGGAGGATTTGCTGGCTTGATTTGAAAGCAAAGCTTCGACAGAAGCAGTGATCTTTATTGAAACAGAACACGCTCTCCAGAGTGGGTATTTAGTGACACAAAAGCCCCAAAGCTTGTCTATAATGGTTTGACTTGACAACTGTACATGCACCTGTAAAACTGTTATTGTTACCTTAGATACTTTTGGTTATTAAATTGGATATTTTAGTTAAGCCATCTTGAGTTGACATTTAATAATTCATTTAGGAGCCGTGCTTAGAATCTAAGCCAGCTCACCAAATTCAAGATGAACAGAATTCGTTTTAGGCACTAACAAGATTGTGACAAGACTTTTCTCTCCCTCTTCCTATACGTCCTCAACCTACTCTGGGTCTCTCTCTCCCTCCCCTCCCCTCCTCTTCTCCTCTCCACTCTTCTCCCCTGCCTAGCTCCCCTCTCCTTTTCTCCTCTTTCTTCTTCTCCCTTCTCCTCTCCTCCCTTCCTCTTCCCTCCTCTCCCCTCTCATCCTCTCCTCTCTCTTCCCCTTTCTCTCTCCACCATTTCCCCCTTTCCTTTCCTTTGCTCTCCTCTCTCCTCTCCCCTTCTCTCTTTTCCCTTCCCTTCCCTCCCTTTCTCTCCCCTCCTCTTTGTTTTTCCTTCCTCTTTCAAGTCTCCAAGGCTCTCTAGTCTCAGCTGGTAAGAGTAGAAAGCCATTTTGGGGTCTTCAAGCCTCCACATCAGTTGAGGGGGGATGGGCTTGGGAAAGATGGGGGAACAGTGGAAAGGGAAGGCATCTATCAAGAAGCATTGTAATTTATACAATGGTTTTTGAATGGAAACCCCTTTGTACATGACTTAAAATGGATCTCTTTCTTTCCATCATGGGGCTTGAACTCAGGGGCAGGGCACTGTCTCTGAGCTCTTTTACTCAAGAGTAGTGCTTGACCACTTTGAGCCACAACACTACTTCCTGTTCCGGTGGTTCACTGGAGATCCAACTCTTGTCATCTTTTCTGGCAGAGCTGGCTTTGAACCATGGTCCTCAGATCTCACCCTCACCTCTCACCTCTCACCTGATGACAGGTGTGAGCCACCAACCTGGTTAAAAGATAAGTTTGGCCTAGTGGGTAGAGTGCTTGCCTAGCAAGCACGAGGACCCGGGTTTGATTCCTCGGTACCACATACATAGAAAAAAGCTGGAAATGGTGCTGGGGCTCAAGTGGTAGAGCTCTAGCCTTGACAAAGTCCAAGGACAGTGCTCAGGCCCTGAGCTCAAGCCCAGGACTGGCAAAAAAAAATTATTTACTACAGAGATGAGCCACAAGTCTTTTATCTCCTTTTGGACAATTGGTGGCCATTCTTTTTGAAGTCAGTGAATAGAGAGATGTGTTTGAGACTCACCTCCTTTGGAAACAATTTTCTTTGTAAGTCGTACATTGACAAAATCTTCAAAAACAATCTCACAAAAGAATCTCACATTTGGAGACTCCCAAGGAGCAGTGATTGCCTATGAAGATTTACTATTATTATTATTATTATTATTAATTATTATTGGATAAGCTCTGAGCTTTTGTACCCCGGGCCTCCTCCTCTGCCTGCCTGCCAGGTGGGGAAAGCCACATCTCGCCTCACTCAGCACCATCCTGTATGTTCTCGAATCTTCAAGGGTGAAAGGGAGAAGAACAGAGGATTCACAGCTACAATGCAGCTCCAAGCGTGTGTAGGCAAAACTGTATGGCACAGCATATGCACGGGTCATGCCTGCCTTTCACGCCTTGAGATGCAACAGGATTCCCCGCCATGCTCAATCTGTCACCGTTCCCTGGAAGGAAGGCCCACTCGCTGGAGGATTCTTGTTTAATCACCTGATTGTCTACCTTTGCACAACATTTGTGGGAAACCGTGGTCCAGCTGTCCTGGGGTGGTGAGACATGCGACCTCTGATGGTGTTGGGACATTTTGTTGGCAACACGGAGGAAAAGGCTGTGTCTGTCTACACAGCTGCACTCTTCGGCTAAGCTCTGCGGGGGGAGGGGGTCATGGTTCAGAATGAGCCTGGGAATTCCAAGAGACTCCTGACCATGTTGGTGACTTGTAATCTATTGGGGTCAGCTTGTTCCTGTTAACACCAAGTGTGCCATGTGGTGAACAGAAAAGAAACAGTAAAGGAGTTAACAACGATCTAAGCAACTAGACCAATGGCGACAACTCAACTCATCAGGCCCTGGGTTTATAGTTTCCACTGTAATCTTTTAAAAAAGGAAAATCTGTATCTGTATCTCGACAGATAGGTATAGATATAGATATGAATAGAGGTAGCTGGATAGATGTTTTTAAATGTATTTATTTTAAAGATCACAAAGAATACTGCAAACCAGAGGCCTGATGTGTTGAATATATATGTGTATATATTTATGTACATATATGTGCAAAGGGACTGCCACTTAGGCAGTTTATGAATATAATGCATCTTGATCAATGTCATCTTTTTCATCACACACACATCCCTCTCAACTCTAGCTCTTCGCTCACGTCGCTCAATTTTTGTAGGATATACATTGAATTATTTTTATTGTTTAATTTTTGCCAGTCCTGGGGCTTGAATACTGTCCCTGAGCTTCCTTTTTTGTTCAAGGTCAGTGCTGTTATCACTTGAGCAACAGCACCACTTCTTGCCCTTTCTCAGTAGTATATTAGAGATCAGAGTCTCACAGAGGCCACAGAGTATGGCCTAGTGGTAGAGTGCTTGTCTAGCGTACACAAAGCCCTGGGTTCGATTCCTGGAGAAAGGCCAAGGATAATGTCCAGGCCCTAAGTTCAAGCCCCAGGACTGGCAAAACAATAAGAGAAAGAAAGCAATAAAAAGGAACCCCAGTTTTGATATTATTCATGGTACCATGAATATTTTTGATGCTCTTCTAGTAAGTAGTTTCTATACTATCAATTTAAAAGAATATTTCGCTAAAGCTGGGCACTAATGGCTCTCGCCTATAATCCTAGCTAATTGACATTGAATTTCTGACAGCGCTCTCCTCTCTGCTCCTTCTCTCCACTGGAATCTTTGCCTGTGTGGTTCAGCCATCTTTGTGAATCCAGCCAGGCAGGCCGGTGTGCATTGATTGATCCAGACCTACCATCGGTGTTCCAGCTCTTCCAGACAGGCCACAGCTGCATGAGCATCCGTGACTCGCCCCTTCTCAGGCCCACGGTCTCTTCACCTGTTACACGAGGTGAAAAATGACAAACATGTGCTGCAGATGACAGTGCAATTGGGGTAGACAGACAGTGATGCGAAGTGACAGCAGGAAGAGGAGGGGTTCATTCTCCTTCTGGTGTCCCTACGCCGAGAGAAGACATGGGAAAGGACTCACATTGTGTCCTTCCTTGGAATCATCTTTCATCTCTGCCGACAACTATATGCTGTTGTTCCTCTAAGCAGACTCAGAGGGGTCGATTTGGTTCCATAAATCACATTTACATGTGACCAAGACCTCGTTTACAGAATTCGGGATAGGTTGAGGGTGATCAGAGGGAGTGATGGGGACAGAGGAAAGTTCCCTGGAGCCGTTTGTTACACCAGAGTGGAAACTATTCCAAGAATTGAGCTCCAAAGTCAAATGCAAGGCCAGCTCATCCTAGAAGGGACAGACCCCTGCTCGCCACAGGGTGTGCTGTTTGTATCTTAAAGTTGTTCAAGTCCACTGGAGCCTGGATTTGATGAGATCAAGAATCTTTGCCAGCAGAATCTCTGGTACCTGACCTTAAGCCCAGGGGATGTGATGTTGGCAGGAGCTGGGCAGAAAGAGCCAAGGCTGAGAAGTTAGACAGCTGTTAGAAATCAGATGTTGTCCTGGGGTTTTACTGTGTCTGTTTTGAACCAGTCGAGCTTGGCATGGAGGAGGAGATTCATCAACAATGGAGCTGTGTTTTCCTCTCTAGGGTTCCTTGTGTTATGTGCAGAACAACAACTAGTCCTAAACTGCAAGAAAGTATTATCTTTGTGGGAGTACCCTTGGTTATTCTGGTGTCTAGAGTGGCTTCAAGGCATTTTACTGTCCCAGGAAAGTGAACAATCAGGCCTAGGCCAATGAGAATTTGCCTCATTGTCGTAGCTTTGTTTGAAATGTCACAGGACAGCACAACACACACACACACACACACACACACACACACACACACAGCACACACACACACAGACCCTGTGTTTAAACTAGGCACTGGGTAACTCACTCCTATAAGTCTAGATACTCAGCAATCTGAGACCCAAGGATCACAGTTCAAAGCCAGCCTGAGCAGTAAAGTCCCTGTGAGACTCATCCAATAAGCCATTCAAAAACTGGAAGTGGCACTGTCGCTGAAAGTGGTAGACTGCTAGCCTTGAGCAAAAGGGTTCAGGGACAGTGCCAGGGCCCTGAGTTCAAATCCCACAACCACCACCACCAACAACGGAAGACTAGCAGCTAGCACCTTACCACTTGGGTGTCTCAACCCCTGAGTACGTTACTCATTTGGTTGGAGGGCGCTGATAAATAGATGCAGACTAAGAAGGGAGATGAGCATCTCTGATCTTTAGAGATGCCAAAAAAAGGCCCAAGTCACTCACTCATTCCATCAGCAATTACTGAGCAATCTCTTGTGTGTAAAGAATCAGACACAATCATTTGTGGTTTTAGACCCTGTGTCACTAAGATCTAGAATACAGGCTCATCAGTGAAGACAAGATAGAAAATTCCAACCAATAAACCCTCCCCCCACCAAGGGGGGGAAGAAAAAACCCCAAAACCAAATAACCAACACCAAAACCAATCAAGGAAGTCAAATTTGTAAAGTTCTATTATTGACTGAAGAACAGAAGGTTTACAGAGAATGTCACCAGGGTGCAAGATTGCAATAGCTATTGGAGGGTCTCCTGGAGACTGTGACATTACCAACAAAAGATATTAAAGAGAAAGGAGGCCTATCCAGCAAGGAATCAGAACTTTACAAACAGAATCAACAGCATATGCAAGGGACTAAGATATATTATTTAAGAAAGAGGGAAAAATAAGACCAGAAAGTTTAAAAAAGAGACATTAAAGGAGAGGAATGATATTACAAAATATAAATACTTGTTTACATTTTTTTTTTTGCCAATCCTGGACTTGAGCTCAGGGACTGAGCACTGTCCTTGGACTTTCTCAAGGCTAGAGCTCTACCACTTGAGCCTCAGCACCACTTACGGCTTTTTTCTATGTATGTGGTACCGAGGAATCAAACCCGGGTCTTCATGCATGCTAGGCAAGCACTTTAACCACTAGGCCAAACTCCCGGCCTGTTATTTACATTTTTATATACACAAAAATAAAGTGTGTGTGTGTGTGTGTGTGTGTGTGTGTGTGTTGGTTCTCGGACTTGAACTCTGGGCCTGGATACTGTTCCTTAGCTTTTTGTGCTCAAAACAAGCACTCTACAAACTGAATCACACCTGCACTTCCAGCTTTTTTTTTTTTTCTGGCTAACTGGAAGTACCAATTGGACATTCCTGCCCAGGCTGGCTTTGAACTGTAGTCCTCCAGATCTCAGTCTCCTGAGTTGCTAGGATGACAGATGTGGGTTACATGTCAGTAATTGTGGTTTATTATTTTTCTTTTCATTTCAGGGTTGGACTAACTTGTTGCTACTTGAATGAAGCAGCAGATGATGTAGCTGAATTATATCAAGGGACCTTAAAACATGAATTCATTTAAACCCTAGGCTTACACTAAATAAAGGGAGATGAGATGTTTCCACTATGACCCACCCCATTATTTCAGGCATCATCTTCCTTTCACCTTTTTTCTTCCTCTTCCTCTTTAGCAAAGACCCCCAGCATTCGCCTGTTCCAATGGTGGGATGAACTCAGCTGGTTTTCCCATGGTTGGCTACCGAGCAGAGATTTTGTTTTTTAAATCAAAGATTTCTTATACTACTCTTTTCCATCAGCCCCTAGAATTTCAAGGGAGATCTGGTTCACTTACAGGTTCATAGATGAGCAAGCTTGAGGCTCAAGCTGAGGAGAGGAGGGGTTTTTTTAGGCATCTCTGTGCCCAGCTGTGGTTCAAGGGGTCTTTGAATATGTCACCCCCTCCCAGTCCTAAAAGCTTGAACCCTGAGCTTGGGCATTTCCCTGAGCTTTTTTTATTCAAAGCTAGCACTCTACCACTGTGAGTTATAGCCCCACTTCTGGTTTCCTGGTGGTTAATTAGAGGTAAGAATCTCATAGGCTTTCCTATCCCCAGCTGGCTTCAAACCAGGATACTCAAATCTCAGCCTCCTGAGTGGTATTACAGGCGTTAACTAACAGCTGTATTTTCTTACTTTCAAGAGTCCAGACATTCAGAGATGGGGCTGAAAAGTCCTGGCACGAAGAGGCTTTTAAAGCCATTGTTCTTTATCTGTTCTCTACTTTCCAGCTCTGTGATAAGAATATCCCAGAAACGGAGTTTTTCTATATAAAGCCTTCCCCATGTGGACAGAGTACTTTCTGCCTCCGATTCTCCTTGGCAGTTTCACAGTTTAAAAATACTTGGGTATCTCTTTAATGTCGTTTCTCCTCCTCATTGTAAAACTTCACTTTTCCCTTGTGTTTCTTCCAGGAATACCTTCCAGCCTACTCATCTGATACACCTCCCTCTCATTTCCCAATTTTTCATTTTCTCCATTGCTATCTCCTGGGGGAGAGGATTCTTTTCAAACTCCTTGCTTGGGTGTAGTCTCTTCTAGCCAAACTATAAAAAGAAGACTTGAAGTTATTTTCTTTGAGTCCTA
>NC_143539.1:10166138-10183638 GCF_031878675.1 Megascapheus bottae
TCTCTCTCTCTCTCTCTCCTCTCTCTCTCCTCTCTCTCTCTCTCTCTCTCTCACTTGCTCACTCGCTCTCTCTGCAATCCCAGAAAGAAAAGTTTGAGATTTTATACTTGAAAGGTAGCTTCTTTGTGAGCTGTAGCAGGGAGACACATTTTGCTTCCCTGCTCCTTTAATCAGTCACTTTCATAAATGAAACTAAACCTGTTTTTTTTTTAAACACCTTTATAATTTCCATTAAGCCAGGCACTGTGATTTGTAATCTTAGCTGCTAAGGAGTCTGAGATCTGAGGATTGTGGTCCAAAGTCATCTAGAGCAGAAAGGCACGGAAGACTCTTATCTCTACTTAACTACCAAGAAGCCAGAAGTGAAGGTTTGGCCTCAGGGTGGTAGAATGCCAGCCTTTAGTGGAAAAAGCTAGTGGACAGTGCCCAGGCAATGGGTTCAAGTCCCAATATCAGCACATGTATGCGTATGCACACACATTCAACTACAAAAGAGGAGGAAAAAAAAAGAGGAGAATGGGGAGGGGGGATGGGAGGAAAGGAAGAGGAGAGAGGGGAGGAGAGGAGGAGGGAGAAGAGACAGAAAAAGAGGAGGAGGACGAGGGAGGAAGGGGAGGAGGAAGAAGAGAGAAGAGGAGGAGGAAAGGGGGGAAGAGGAAGGGAGGAAAGCCTAGGAGGGGAGGGGAAGGAGGAGGAAGAAGAGGAGGGAGGAGGAAGAAGAGAGAAATGAGCAGGAATCTATAGTGCAGAGTGTGTTATAATTAGCCACTGCCATTACCACACCCTAAACTCCTATGTGTTTGACACTCATTCAACCCTGGTGGCAGGTGACCCAGGCATCTAGAGCCACTGGACCTGAGGGGCAAGCCTTGTCACCAGAAATAACAGGGTCAGGAGACACCACGAGAAAAATCACAGCAACGAGTGCACAGAGCCAATCTGAAGAAGCACTGGAGTATCAATGAGGATATAATTAGCAGATAAAAAAAAATAACACGCTTTGGTTGAATTCAAGGGGAGCTTGGAATGACTAGATCTTGAGAAAGATCCCCAAAGATGAGAGGAAACATTACATAACAAAGAATACCTAATTAAGAGAACGGGGAGGGGGAATGAATATGCCTTAATTAGAGGGAAAGAACATGATTGAAATCCACAGAAGTCTTTTCATCTGAAACCAGCAATGAAGGTGCATGCAAAGCAGTCTACTCAAGGCTGGTGATTTACCACTTGAGCCACAGCTCCAGCTCCAGATCTTTTTTTTTTTTTTTTGGTGGCTCATTGGAGATAAGACTCTTTCTAACTGTCTTAACTCTGGCTGGCTTCAAACTATGCTGCTCAGATCTCAGCTTTGGATGAAAAAGAAATTGTGCTACCAGTGCCTGAATGCTTTGTCAGGATGCTTCAGATGCAGAAGAAAAAAGGATCCTTGTTTGCAAAAGAAAGCAATTAGCGTGGACCAGTGTGTAGACATAGAGATTTACCTTTGATCGTTTGTTTTCTTCTCATCTAGAACAGATCTATCTGCATTTTGTTCAGGAAATTAAAACAAAACCCTACCACAAGCCAGTTAAGTTAGTCTGTTTTGTCACCTTGTCACTTCATCAGCGTTCCCTGAGGGACTTTGCTGTTATAGTTTTGTTTTCTGTGTGTGTGTGTGTGTGTGTTAGTATTAGAACTTGAACTCAGGGCTCAGATGCTATCTCTGAGGGGTTTTTGTGCTCAAGGTTCTACCACTTGAGCCATAGCTTTTCTACCTTTTTGTTTTCCCTGTCCTGGGTCTTGAACTTAGACTGGACACTGTTCCTAAGCTTCTTTTGCTCAAGGCTAGCACTCTACCACTTTGAGCCAAAGCACCACCTCCAGCCTTTTCTGTGTATGTGGTTGGTACTGAGGAATTGAATCCAGGGCTTCATGCATGCTAGGCAAGAACTCTACCACTAAAGCCACCTTCCCAGCCCAATACTTCTAGCTTTTTAATAGTCCATTGGAGATCACAGTCTCACAGATTTTTCTGCCCCAGCTGGCTTTGAACCCTGATCCTCAGATCTCAGCCTCCTGAGTAGCTAGGATGATAGGTCTGAATCATCAGCAGTGACCAGTTCCACAGGAATTTTCTTTTCTCTCTCCTTTATTAATCCAGGAAAATGAGTACTTTTCAAAGTATCAGATATTTCAGGACTACAGTTACTCATTTTCCTCTGAACATACAAGCTACATGTTGCCTCCATTCTTTATTTTCCTCCCTCTTTTTTTGCCAAACTCTTCTGAGTATTGATTTTCATTTATTTTACAGGATTCTTAATCGTCACCATTAACTATCTATGTCACAGCCTCCTGCTTACAGATACCCTGTCAATTTGGTAGCGTATTTATAGATTCATTTACATGGGTGTGGGGTTTTTTTTTTCTTTTAAATTTATGACTGCATACCTTTGGTATGTTAGTAACATTAAAATACTTATGGTAGAGAATTTTTTAATTAAAACTATTCATCAAAGAAAGACCAGGTAGTGAAGATCTCCTTGTTTTAATGGGGATTCTCGCAGCCAGAGCAAAGAAAATAATAGGTCAATTAAAATAACCCCCCCCCCAAACAAAAACAAAAACAAATCTAAAGATAGCATTTCCAAAGAACCTAAAAGTTGAATGAACATCTGTCAACCAATCTTCTCAACATCAATGATGAACTTAAATTTTAGCTGGGGGCTCCAGGGCTATCAGGGCAAGAGAGAAAGCCAGGGAAGAGAGTTCTGAATCCCCCAAAATGCCTGAAATGGGCACCATTCTCTGGAAATCTATACTCCAAATCCTGGGTTAATCTGTCTCAATGAGTCCATGGTGCTTTGAGGCTGTCCTGCAGACTCTCCCCCTCCCCCTCCCTCCTTCTATCCCTCCCTCCCTCCCACTTTTCTCTCCTTTCTCCTCCTCTTCCTTCTTTTACCCATCCTCTCTCTTCTCTCCTCTTTCTTCCTTTCTCCTTCCTCTCTACTCCCCTCCTTCTCCTTCCTCTCTACTCCCTTCTTTCTCCTTCCTCTCCCCTCCCCTTCCCTGTCTGCTTTCCTCTCTTCTCCTGTTCTCTTCCCTTCCTTTTCATTTCCTTCTCCCCTCTTTTTCCTTCTCCTCTCTTCCCATCTTGTTCCCTCCTCTCCCTCCCCCTCTCTTCCTCTCCCTCCCCTCTCTTCCTCTCCCCTCCCCTCCTCTCCTTTCTCTCTGTTTGGTGCTAGTCCTGAGGCATAAACTCAAGCTGGATCACTCACTCTTAATTTTTTCACTCCAGTCTAGCACTTTACCACTTGAGCCCCACCTCCATTCCTGCCTTTTCTGCTGGTTCACTGGAGATAAGAGTCTCATGGACTTTATTCTGCCCAGCCCCACCTTGAACTTTAATCCTCAGACCTCAGCCTCTTGAGTAGCTAGGATTACAGACATGAGATATTGGAGTCCAACTCAAAAGACTTGTTGAGCTGAGTGTCATTAGAAAGATGGGAAGATTTTTAATTTATTTGCTAGTGACATCCTGAATAAATGGGGCTGGCTGGCTGGCTGGCTGGCTAGATGGCTGGCTGGCTGGACGGATGCACAGATGATAGCAGGGTGGCTAGAATTCTCCCTACCCCCACTCCCATCTCTCCTCAGTGCATCTCCTAAGCAGAAAAGAAGCATTCCTGGACATTCTGGGAACAGAATCAGTTCATATATAAATATACCCATCAGCTTCTAAGAGAGCTATCTATCTTGCATATTTTGCAACTCAATCCCTGATTTCTTTCCAACGTGAGCTTTTATTTAAAAAAATGTTCCTACCAATAAGGGGGGGGCTCAAGCAGGCAGCTCATCCTAAAGGAAGCCAATGGACAGGCTTGAACTGGAATTGAACCAACTCCTCCTTTGCCTGCCTTGGGATGCTAAAATGAATCATTGAGATTTATAGGAAGGTGATTTTTCCACGGGACCTACAGCAGGGCAAAAGAGGGTTACAATTCAATAAAACACGTGACAACACTTTATTGACTAATGAACCGACCATACTGCCACCACGGCTGTATTTTACTGATGCCCGCATCATAACTGCTTGGCAATTATATTGTGAGTGTTTGCTAAGGACCTGCTTGTCTTGTCTTTTCCTTCTTCCCTCCCTCCCCAGCCCCTCCCCCATCTAAAAACAGATTCATCTCCAAGAAGAATCAGGTCAGTGGTATACCTTTTGCAAAGTCTCCCGGGAATGGAAACCCAGCATGGATAATAAAAGTACAAAGCAGTTGGGTGATTGCTATTTTTAAATAAGCTGTTATTATTGACTAACAGAAGATGCTGGAACAGGAAGGGAAGGGGAGGACGACCAAGCCTCAGGAATCCAAGAGGGGCTGCAAAGTCTCCACTCCACCGGTTAATAAGGAAACAGCCAAGCGCAGAGTTAAAGACTTTTGCCATTTGCCGGCTCCCTCTTCTCAGAAGAAGAAAAGAGTTCCTGCGAGCTGTCAGCTTTCCCTATCCAAGCTCTTCTTCCAGCTTCGTGGGTCCTCAGACCTTGTATCTGGGCCTGTGTCACATCCTCACAGGCTTTAAATGCAAGAGATGGTTAGCAATAGCGGAGATCTCTTTTTAATTTAATTTATTATTTATGTGTATGCTGGTCCCTGGGGCTTGAACTCAGAGCCTGGGATGCTGTCTCAGGTTTTGTGTTCAAGGCTAGCATTCTACTCCTGAGCCACAGCTTCACTTCTGGCTGTTTATTTATATGTTTTTAATGCTTAATTGGAGAGAAGCATCTCCTGGACTTTTATTTCCCAGGTTGGCTTTCAACCTTGACCTCCAGATCTCCTTCTGTGTAGGTAGGATTGCAGATAGGATGCACTGCCACACAGTTTGAGATGGGTTATTTCCAAAATGGAAACTGGAAGTGGCCACCAGAGTAAGGTGACTGTCATGAAATCCTCAGGATATATGTGGGCCTATGTCCTAGGAACAATTCCAGCACCACACACACACACACACACACACACACACACACACACACACACACACACACATAATGATGGAAAAATAAAAAAATATATATTCTACAAGAAAGGGGGGAGGGAGTGAGGGAAGGAAGGAAGGAAGGAAGAGAAGAAGGAAGGAAGGAAAACGGTGGGATCTGAAACACTATGTCTTTTTCTCCATATATTCTGCTTTGGGTCAGGACACATGGAATGACATACAGTCTTGGCACTTCCCCCTGGCCTTTGGCCTCTTTGTGAAGGGCATTCCTGGAGGGGGGGAGGGGGAATCCTAGAAAGGCAAAAGCATCCATGGGCCATGGTGCTGTAAGGGGGTCCAGATCTGTGGGCCCGGGCCTCAGCAGGCCTGAAGCCATCATATATGCTCCTCCACGTTTTCTCTCCACAACTTTCTTCTTCTAGCAAGAAAAGACGGACTACCTGATTTTCTCTCATTCGTCCTGATGGCCTCCGATTTTCCCTGGGAAAGGGGAGTCTCTCTGGTTTCCATGGTTCCTTTTTCCTTCCTGCCAGGAAGCCCACTGGGCATGTACATATGCGCTAAGGAGGAAGGAAGTCTGCCCCTGCGCAGACAAGTCACTGGGGAAGGTTGGGGGCGGTCTGCCTCCATGCCAACTCTGAACGACACAAAGCCCAGGGCTGAAGACACAATGAAAATTTGTGATACTATAGAGAACTTGAGACCCATAAACCATAAGACAGTATGTAGTCGCTCAAGTGTGACAGAGATAATAAGGATAATCGTCACTTAATAACTAATTCAAGGCTAATTAAATGTTACTAATACATATTTCAAAGATTCCTTTATGATTTTTCCCCTCTCATATCATTCAGGATATGTACCTGCAGAGAGAGAGATTGGGGAGGAGAGAACATGTGCAGGTACAGAAAATGAGGGAAACACCAGGAAAAAAAAAAGTCCATCCAGGTGCTGGTGGTAGATACCTGCTGAGATCTGAGAAGCCAGCTTGGGCAGGAAAGTCCATGAGACTCTGATCTCTAATGAATGACCAAAACAGCCAGAATGAGAATTGTAGCCCAAATGGCAGAGCGCTAACTAGCCTTGCACAAAGAAAGACAGACGCTCAGATACCCAGGCCCTGAGTTCAAGCTCAGAACCAAGCACAAAAGATAAAGAGACTTTATCTCCAATTAACCAGCAAAGAATCAAGTTGGAGGCACAATTCAAGTGGTAGAGCAGCAACTCCTCTTTACTGCCATTTCTTACCTGAAATGAGAGGGTTGGCTCTCTATCTGAAGTCTCTGCGTGGTTCTGGATGAGGGGACATTTGTGAAAGCCACAGATAGGTGTGAGTCCTCAAAACAGGTGGACGTGTTCATGAACGCACACCCATGTGACATGCATGCATGCAGGTAGGTGTGCGTGTGTGTACATGCATGTACATGTGTGTGTGCTTTATTTGTGATACCTCAGAGAAGCTATTTATCCAGTGCCCCATGTCTCTGGCCTGAGTGTGGGAGCCTAGGCACCTTTCTTCTGCCCTGACACCCTGGCTGTCACGATCCTTAGACAAAAGAGTCTCACTGACTTTCCTGCCCAGGCTGGCTTTGAACCGTGATCCTCAGATCTCAGCCTCCTGAGAGCTAAGGTGACAGACGTGAGCCACCAGCATCCAGTCTTTCTGATCCTTCTCTGAGCTGTCTTTCCTGGTGTGCAAAGTGTGTCCTTTTTCTTTCTTTCGTTCTTTCGTTCTTTCCTTCTTTCTGAAAGGCAGAAGCCACGCTCTAGGGCCCAGGTTTCCTTCTCAGCTCCTCACTCCAGCCATCAGGTCTGTTTCCTGTCGTCAGCTATGCTTACTCTGCTCTTTTTACTGTTTGTAAGCTTTAGCTCACTCCAGAACTCCCCGCCCCCACCCCCCACCACTGCACCAAGGAAGAGCTGTGCTTGGCTTCCAACGCTCTTATATACAGTAGCTTGTTTTATGACTTTGTTTTAAACACGATTGGCTCAGGATACAATAACACAGATGTCTTTGGCTCATAAGAGAACGGTGAATTTCCACTTCTTTCTCCTCTGTGACAGATCCATTACCTTCTATGGATAGTGTCTTCTTGGGTTTTAGAAAGTAAAAAGAAGAAGAAGAAGAAAAGCAAAGCCAAAACGAAAATAGTGTTTGCTCTTGCAATTGTCCTTGGGCCATTGGATCAATAGAACTGATGTCCTTTCGGTGTCATTACACAGGCCCTCCACCCTTATCAAAATGTTCAGAGCCTACCTGTTCAGCAGCCATCTGCTTAGGGAGGCAGTTCTAATGTCCACATTTCTCCAAGGAGTCCCACAGTTCTTGCAAAAGTAATATAGATTTGCTTGCAGGCATTTTTTTTTGCCAGACCTGGGGCTTGAACTCAGGGCGTGAGCACTGTCCTTGGGTTTTCTCAAGGCTTGAGCTCTACCATTGAGCCACAGCACCACTTACAGTTTTTTTCTATGTATATGGTATCAAGGAATTGTACCCGGGTCTTTGTGCATGCTAGGCAAGCAGTCTACCACTAGGCCATGCTCCCCGGCCCTTGCATGCATCTTAACAGACATCTACATAAATGGTGGCAATCCAGTGGCACAGAAACTTTGTCGGCTGTTGTTAACTAAATCTTCACCTGCCTGACCTCAGGCTGACAACTTCTTAACATGCTCAGAAAATAGTTGTTGCGCTTGGTGGAGAAGTCCCTGGGTTCGATGAGAGGCAGGAGGAGGCGAAGGGAGGCACACATATCACACACACACACATCACCAGCGCAGAGTCGGCCTGTCTTGTGCTTGCGTGCAGAACGCTGTAACATGTCAAGTTTGTCATGCTGCCTCTTTCCTCGTGTGGAAGTGGTAAGGTGTGAGTTTAATTAGCATAGAACAAAATTTCTTCTTCTCTCATAATAACACCTGGAATTTTTGTGTTACCTGCTCTCTGAGGAACTCAGAGCATTAAAAAAAATTAAAAATAAATAAAAGGATCCAGCTGCCAGTGGCTCATGCCTCCAATCCCAGCTACTCAGGAGGCTGAGATCTGAGGATCATAGTTAGAAGCTAGCTCAGGCAAGAAAGTCTATGACACTATTCTCTCCAAGTACCTGATAAGAATGTTGGGAAAGAGCTATGGTTTACGTGGCAGAGTGTCAGCCAGCCCTGGACAAAAATGCTCAGGCCTGAGTTCAAGTTCCCAGACTGGCATATACAAACACACACCTACACACACACACACACACACGCGCACACACACATACGTGTGCTTCCTCGTTGTAGTTCTCCATACCTCTCCGAGACAAAGATCATATCCCCATTGCCAAGATGGATGGTGAGCCACTGATGGCTTGGAAAAACAATAGGCCTGCTTAATGGTGGCTTGCTAATTCATGGTCTGTGTAAAGTGGAGCACTTCACTATCTTGAGATGAACAAGATGGATGCAGCAGGCCATCAAATCATAGCTACCTACAAACCTGGGCAGGGAAGAGCCACAAACGAAGCAAGGCAAGGGAAAAATGCCAGGATGTGAAAGCATCCGGCACAACAGAAGATACCAGCATCTAGTACAACACTCCGCTGCCTCCGTAGCCTTAAACCGTGGTGACAAAAATACCCAAGACAGCCAGCTGAGAAGAGGAAAAGGGTTCCTGTGCTTTTGGAGATGCACTTATGTTATGGGTAGCTGGCACTGTTGCTTTGGGCCCCCTGGAGATGAACTCGTCGAGGCAATGTTACATATCGTATATAATGATATCATATATTAATGTAATATTAATTACTAGTTGATCTAATTACATTCTATGTAACTACATGATCATATATCATCCTATGTAATACCTGGTATAGAATACATATGTAATTATATATAACACTTGCATCTGTTATATACATATATACCTTATGTATTATACAATTATACTATACTATATATACCACATGTATAATAGTTACTATGTACTATACACAATATAGGATAGGTATTTGATATAGGACATATACTATATATGCACAGAGCCATTGTCCATATTTTAACTTATATATTATATACTAGACGATTACATATAACTGTTAGATCTAGTACATTATTGTATGTTATTATTAATATTACTAATTCATAGAACTAACTTGCACCGGATGATTAGCCTGCAGTAATCAGTATCTGTTAGTATCCGGTTGGAGATGCATCTAGATGTATAAAATCCCACTTCTTTCCCTGCCTTCTGCACTTTGTGTTGTTCATGTCATGAATGGACGCCAGGCCTCTGATTGCTATTTGAGACCTTAGGCAGTAGCTGAGAGCACTAGGGCTGGGTGGAAACATGCACCGACACATGAAGAGCCAGGCTCGCTTGGGACTAGGAGAACAAGAGCGAAATCAGCAGAAGGTCCAGTCCTACCATCTGAGGGGCAGCGTCTGTCCTGGGTCACTGGCTGAGGGAGGAAAGAAAGAAGTCAAAAGAGACTGAGAGGGTGAGGCCTGCAGAAGGAGCTCAAGCCAGGCCATAATTGGATGAGAAGTGGCCTGTGTGGATATGATTCACCATCACCAGGGCCTCTTGCTGGTCATCTTAGGGGGTGGGGACCAGGACCCAGACACAGCCTCTCAGATCCCTTCTGAGAATCCAGGAACAGCACACCAGGAAGACTGCTGCAGCCACAGCTGCCTCCCGTTGCTCCCAGAACATAGGCAGGCAGGCAGGCCCGTGATGTTGGAAGAGTTGCCAGCCGTCGCCATGCTTTGTCTGCATCTGCACCGGGTCCCCGAGGTGCTGACATTGATGAAGTTTCTCCAGATCCTCATGCCAGAGCTCTTTACGGGGATAAGGATTAACCACAGCGATTAGGGCTCATGCAGAAGAGACTTTTGCCTTCCTCCATCACAAGCAGGCATTTCCCTGGTTCTACAGGCCAATGGATCTGAGCCCGACCAGGTTTTGTGGTCTTCTTGGAACTCATCTTCCAGAATCCCACGGGCCACCTGGCTGCCATTCCATTTGGATCAGGGCTTGCCATGAAATGCAATGAGGAGCTGGGGGATGGGGTCGGGTGGGCATTCATCACCCTGAATCTGTTATCTGAGCCTGGGAGAAATTGGTTAGTGCTCCAAGTTGGAGCTGAGTCCTCCTGCCCAGAGCTGGGTAGAGCTGGCATCACTGGATGTTTTGGGGAGGGAAGGGGCTGAGTTGTCTGTTTGGAAAAATGAACACCATTTCCATTAACTTCTCCTTTGGATGTCATCCATACAGCACTGATTTGCCACTGCTTTGCATATGTATTCCTTCACATATCGAGCAGCCACTGAATTCTTCCCATGCTCACCACACATTGTTGGTTCTAGGAGCTGATTCAAATCAATGACATTTCTCAAGTAGAGAAAGAGGAAAAAAAAATCCAAAGGCTAAGGGGCTGGGAGTTTGGCCTAGAGTACTTGCCTAGCAGGCATGAAGATCCAGGTTCAATTCTTCAGTACCACCTACATAGAAAAAGCCTGAAGTGGTGCTGTGGCTCAAGTGACAGAGTGCTAGCCTCGAGGAAAAAGCCCAAGGACAGTGTTCAGGCAGCCTCAGGACTGGCTAAAAAAGAATCCAAAGGCTAAGTCATCTCAGGAAGGCATCAAGAAGTTGAAAGAGAGAATGGTCCCCGTGAGTTCATCACTCTTCCTGTCCTGAAGCTTCCTGGCTGCCTCCAGGTCCTGTGAGTCAAGTGGTGGCTTTGGACTCTTCATGTCCCAGTCTCTGAGCTTTTTCACTCTAGGTTGATGCTCTACCACTTGAACCACAATTCTATTTCCAGCTTTAATTTGCTGGTTCATTAGAGATAAGAGTCACACAGACTGTCCGTCCTACACCTGGCTGGCTTCGAAGCAGGATCCTCAATCTCAGTCTCCTGAGAGCTAGAATACCAGGCATGAGCCACCAATACCCTGCTGATCCATCCCTTTTAATTATAAACAACCAACTCTCTCTGAATACACCTCTTCCACAGACGTGGATTTTTCTGACTCCTGTTTCTTTTTGTTAGTTGATTGGTTGGTTTTGCTTTGTTGTGCTGATTCTGGGGCTTGAACTGTAGGCCTGGGAAGAGTCCCGTAAACTTTTGTGCTCAATGCTAGCACTTTACCACTTGAGCCACAGCTCCACCTTCAGTTTTGTGGGTAGTTAATTGGAAATAAGAGTTTCACAGAATTTCCAGCCTGGACTGGCTTCCAACAGCAATCCTTAGCTCTTAGCCTCCTGATCAGGTCCCCATTTCTGAGACTCATTTGGTTAAATGGTCCATAAGAAATATTCCAGGTAGGGAACTCACCCCTCTCTCCTGCCCCTGTGTCTTGTGCCCCATCAAGCCGCTAAGGAGATAGAAGTCATTTTGTTCTACGATGGTCTCTTCTCCTTTACCCTGGGAGGAGACATGAAAGAGTAACAGACAAAATGGAAGTAGAGCTGTGGCTCAAGTGGTAGAGTGCTAGCCTAGAATAAAAGAAGCTCGGGGACAGAAGCTAGGCTTGAGTTCAAGCTCAACAACTCAGGGAGGAGGAGGAGAGAAAGAAATATTTCCATTTATCTAGTTGCCTTGGAAAATATGTAAACAATAAATAAATGAATACATAAATTTAAAAAGAGGTCGCTTATGCATGTCATCTAGCTACTCTGGAGGCTGAGGTCTGAAGATCAAAGTTTGACACCAGGGCATAGCAGACAAGTCTCCACTTGTCCAGCAAAAAGCCAGAGGTAGAGGAGTGGCTCAAGTGGTAGAGGATAAGCATAGAGTGAAAAAGCCAAGTGAAGGTGAAAGACCCTGAGTTCTAGTCTCTAGAATCTGCACATATACACACTGTGTGTATGCATGTGTATGTGCACACACACACACACACACACACACACACACACACACACACACACACACAGAATGAGCTTTCCTCCGTGTTTTAAAAACTTGATGTCCAATGGAAGGAAGTAGGAAGAATGGTTCTAATCACCACTGAGACTTTGCCAGGGTTTGGGATGGATCATGGAGATACCAGAACCATGAAATATACTCTCAAGAGGGAATGTTTTCTGTGCGTGCTGGTCCTGGCGCCTGAACTCGGCTTGGATGCTGTCTCTGAGCTTTGTCCCCAAGACTAGTAGGACTCTGTCACTTGAGCCACAGGTCTACTTCTGGTCTTCTGGTGGTTCCTTGGAAGTAAGAGTCTCATGGACTTTCCTGCTCAGGCTGACTTCAAATTGTGATCCTCAGACCTCAACCTCCCAAGTAAGATGACAGACATGAGCCACTGACACCTAGCACTACAGGAGTGCTTTTATGGACACAGGAGCTCATAGAAACCAAAAGAAGAGACAAAGGAAGATTTCTAGGACACATGGCAGAATTCCTCTTCAGGACCCAGGAAAATCCCAGTGAAACAGGAGAACCAAAGGTTCAAGAGCATTTAGGCAGGACATTGGAGTCCGGGGATGAGAGGCCTTCCAATAGTTGGAGGTTTGAGGGGATTGTGGGTTCTGGGGGAGTATGATCCCGCTGGGGGTGCCGAGTCACTAGCTGGCTCGTGTGGGGTAAGGTTGCCGGGATGGGAAGGTCGGTGAAGCCCTCTGTGAGGACTCAGTCATCTCTGTTCAGCCTGATGCCACTATAGCCAAAGCCACGTGAGTATAGCTGAGGGCAGGAGAGATGCATCTAGGATACTAGTCAAATGGCAGGAATTGCTAGAGGATACACATAGCCCATCCAGGTGCTACACGCCACCAAGGTCCAGGAGAAGACACTAGACTCCTGAAAGGCTTTGGGAAAGCCAAGGAAGACACCATTTCCTGAGGAGACTGCGTGCCCCCCTAGAGGATTGTGTGAGTCATAGGGGAAAAAAAATCAGACACAAATATCATATAAGAATAGAATCACACACACACACACACACACAACACACACACACACACACACACACAAGAATAGAAGGCTAGGGGCTGGGAGTTTGGCCTAGTGGTAGAGTGCTTGCCTAGCATGCATGAAGACCCGGGTTCAATTCCTTGGTACCACATGCATAGAAAAAAGTCGGAAGTGGTGCTGAGGTTCAAGTGGTAGAGCTCTAGCCTTTAGAAAGTGCAAGGACAGTGCTCAGGCCCTGAGATCAAGCCCAGGACTGGCAAAAAAAAAAAGAAGAAGAAGAGATGGCTGGATGATGGAGGTCAAAGACAGCAGGGATGGGGGATAGGGAGGGAGGGGGGTGGGAGATGGAGGACAGGGGATAGGGAGAAAAGGAACAAACAATGACCCTGTGAATATCAATGATTGCATTATCCCCCCATACAAAGACACAGACATATCCTACCCTAACACAACCACTCTCAAGGGAATATACGCACTGCAGCCAAGTGTTCCTTGCACACCACCCAATGGGTGTACAGTTCTGCGAGGAAGTCCTTCTCAGGAAAACTCACGCCATGGCATACAATGGAGAAAGTGATATTTTCCCTTCCATTAGAGTTCAACTGAATAACTGTTCAACTGAATAGGTCTTTTGTTCAACATCTTACCTGGAGCTTAGAAAACTGACACTAGAGAGAAATTTCTCAGCAGAGGTTTATACAGAATGGAACTGACTCAATGTGGGGAAATACACTGAGCCAGTATACGATCTCACAGGTGAGTTGGACAGGGGACAGGGAGAAAGATTTCAGTTGCTTTCCTAGGATAAGATCTCATGGCTCTGAGTCTTCAAATGACTGACATTGGGATAGCGGTTTGGAGTTCTTAAAATGGCATAATGTTATGCATTCAGGAAAAGGGGTTCTGTATTCCATAGACTGGGGGTTGAGATTTTTAAAAACAAAACAAAATAACCAAGTGGCCCAGGCCACTGAGAGCTGACGATTCAAGTTCGAAGCCTAGCCTATGCACCAAAGTCCAGTGAACCACCAAAAGCTGGACATGGAGCTCTGGCTCAAGTGGTAGAGCACTATCCTTGAGCAAAAGAGCTCAGGGACTGTGCTCCAGAACTGCACACACACAAAAAGAACAAAACAAAACAATTTTTAACATGGTATCCAGAACTGGCACACACAAAAAGAACAAAACAAAACAATTTTTAACATGGTCATTATTTTTCTGTACACGTTTTGTGGGCATGAACCCATGTAGTAAATTATCTAAACAGAGGTCTAGAATATCTTTGCCCTAAAAATGTACTGGATTAATGGAACTAAAGTCCATTTTCAAGTGACCAAATTATAATCCGGCATATTAAAATGGCATTCTTAGCTGAGTGCTGGTGGCTCCCTCACTCTTCAAACACACACACACACACACACACACACACACACACACACACACACACACACACGAGTTCCTCACTGTGACTTTCCATGAAAGCAGCCACTCATTTCCCTTACCTTCCGAAGACCCCATCTCTACCTTCCAGGACACCTCCCCTCCCTCCCTCCTCTCATCCAAGTCATTTGGGAGTTAAGCTTCCCTGACAGGATGAATGAGGAAATGACTGGAAATCTGACAGTTTATCACTACCAGGGAGTGACAATTTAAGGAAAAAAAAAAAAAAAGAACCCACAAGATTTCAGAGTGTAAGTTTAAAAATGTAACTAAAAGCCTTCATCAAAGTTTAAAGAGCTTCTTGCGCTTTTAGCATTTGCTTATTCTGATTTATTGACGGTGACACACCTAGGAACAGTTATCTCTGCTGAAGCAGTGAAGTAATGGACTTCAGGTGGGGTGGGGGGGAGAGAGAGATGGAGAGGAGGAGGGAGGGAGGGAAGAGAGAGAGAGAGAGAGAGAGAGAGAGAGAGAGAGAGAGAGAGAGAGAGAGAGAGAGAGAGAGAGAGAGAGAGAGACCGCTGATTACAGACCACTAATTTGTTATGCACCCTGGAAAATCAGCAGTGATTCATATGACAAATAAAGAGAAAAAATTAACAGCTGTCATGTTGTGATGTGTTAATTTCCTGACAGTCTCTGCTCTGAAGCCAATTACTGATTTAAGGGCAGGGAGAGAGAGAGAGAGAGGAGAGAGAGAGAGAGAGCGAGAGAGAGAGAGTCCTGTTCAAGCTTCTAATTAGGCTTCCTCAAGACGAAAAGGGAATAAAAAAAAAAAAAGAGCAAGAGAAAAAGGCAGGTAGCTAGGGTTCCAAGACGCCTTGCCTGCTTTTAAAGCCCCCAGTTAAATCGCTTGAAGCTTTAAGTGTGTTTAAGATAAGAATTTAGAAACATTTATTCACTTTTATCCCTGACCCAATGCTTTAGGCTTTTGTAGAAATAATTGCGTGTTGAGCAAGGCCTCGGGCCTCTCCTTCCCCTCTTTTTTTTTTTTCCACGGGAGTCCAGTTTCTCCTATGTAATGGACTAATATAACTTTTATTTAGTTGTCCCACAGCCTGACACATGAAAGGCCAATGGACAACCCCCCCTCCAGGCCCCCACTTCACTCTCCTAACTCAGAGCCATGCAAGAAACAAATTGTGCCTCCACCACAACATATAACCACATATGTGGAGGTATGGAGGGGGTACTGGGGTTCAGGGGGCAGTTACTGAGATCTTATTGCTTTATTGATATCCTCACTTTTGACCCAAGAGAAAGAGGGATTCAGACACAATTGACATAGCATTGGCTTTTTCCAACAGCCTGTCAATCTACCTGTCCGGGAATCTGCTTGGATCCTACCCGTCAAGGCTACTTCAAGGGCCTGATGGATGAGATTCGGGGAGCTGGCTCTGAGGAAGGTCAGTTTTGGCTATTCTAGGCATCTTGGGGCTTGACAGAACTTTCTAGGGCAGAAGCCCTTCTTGAGAGCCTTCCTTGGCAACATCAGTGGTTATACTGTGTGTGTGTGTGTGTGTGCCAGTACTGAGACTTGAACTCAGGGCCTCACACTCTCACTTGAGGTTCTCCGTTCAAGGAGGTTGCCTCTCATTAGAGCCATACCTCTACTTCTGGGCTTTTTTGGCTGGTTCATTGGAGATAAGAGTCTCTAAGATTTGTCTACCAGGCTGACTTTCAACCTGTGCTCAGCAGTCTCCTGGATAGCTAGGATTACAGAGGGTGAGCCGCCAGTAGCAGCACCATCACTGTATCGGGTGAAAAAGAGAGAACCAGATGTGTGGTTCACACCTGTAATCCCAGCTACTCGGGAAGCTGAGATTGGAGGATGCTGGTTTCAAACGGGGCAGGGCAAAAAATGTCAGTGACATGCTTATCTACAATGAACACTGAAGGCCAGAAGTGGGCCAAGTGGCTCAGTGGAAGAGTGCTAGTCTTGCGTGAAAAAAGCTAAAAGACAGCATCTGGGCCTCGAGCTCAAGCCTCAGGAACAGCACCAACAGACCACCTCCCTCCATATCCCACTATGTCCCCGAAGGGAGCCTTGTCAGGAAACTTGTGACTTCTTTGAGCTCTCTCCTGTCTGCATGGATTTCAAGGGATGCCAGCTAGCTTCCTTTCCCCATGTTCTGGAATTCAGATAGAGAAGCAGGGGGGCTCAGTTATGGCTTGATCTGTCTTTATAGGGAGGGATTTCTCCTAACCTGGCACCTCTCACGGCCCCATCTGTGGTGATGTGGCAGCCTCGCTGAGATAATGCTATGACCCTGCTGCAGCCCAGTGTCTGGGCCTTGAGTAAGTACATTATTCCGACAATTAAACAATCGCTTGGGCATTGTTGGGTGATGGGGGAGGGGTGGTAGGGGGGAAGAGATCCCTGGGGTCTCTCTAGGCAGGTGATCTGATTAAAAGCCTCCAACAGTTTACTTCCGGTTTGTTTCATTAAGACTGGCTGCAGATAGGGCCCCAGACAACAGGAACCCTTTGTCATTGATCTTTGGCAGTAGCTGTAACCCTGAACTTAAACAGGAATGGCCCAAAGGGGAGCTCAGTTTCGATCTCCACCCATTATCAGTGAAATACGTCCTGCGATGATGGTAGTGAGTGTATTATCATTTCATGTTTGGATCTTTTCTTTAAGGAAGTTGCTTAGTGAATAGTAGGCATGCATTTACCTGACTTCAAGCTAGCCCTGGCCTATAAGGGGCTTCCCCATTCATACAGCACCATTGGTTTTCATGGGCCCACAAGCTGCATGATCCAGAGGAGGAGGAGAGGGAAAGAGGCAGGGGAGGTGAGTCTGTCCCACTGAATGGCCAATGACAAATACGCTTCCATATAATGACCCTTGTGAGAATTAGTAGCTCTCCTCTTCTTCTTCTTCTTCTTCCTCCTCCTCCTCCTCTTCTTCTTCTCCCCATCCCCCCTCCTCTCCTCTATCTCCATCTCCTCCTCCTCCTCCTCCTCTTCCTCTTCCTCCTCCTCCTCTTCTTCTTCTCCCCATCCCCCCTCCTCCTCCTCTATCTCCATCTCCTCCTCTATCTCCATCTCCTCCTCCTCCTCTTCCTGGGAAAATTGAACAGATTTTGAGGTAGAGTCTCATATGCAACCCAAGCTGGCCTTGAATTTGTGATCCTCCTCCTGCCTCTACCTCCCAAACGGCTGAGATTATAGGCATGTACCACACTATC
>NC_143539.1:10188638-10293638 GCF_031878675.1 Megascapheus bottae
CAGGGATGGTGGCTCAAGCCTGTCATCCTAGCTACTCAGGAAGCTGAGATACTAGGACTGAAGTTCAAAGCCAGCCCATGCAGGGAAGTCTGTGAGACTTATTTCCAATTAGCCACTAATGTTCCAGAAGTAGAGCTATGACTCAAGTGGAAGAGAACCAGTCTTGAGCAAAATTTCTGCCAAGCACCCATGACTCATGCTTATAGGACTTGCAACTCAGGGTGCTGAGCTCTGAGGATCCCAGTTTGAAGCCAGTCTGGGCAGAAAATCACCACCACAAAAGCAGAAAAAGAAAACAAACAAACAAACAAAAACAGGCAAAGTGGTGTTGTGGCTCAAGTGAGATCACACGGCTAGCCCTGAGTACAAAAACTCGAGGGCAGAGCACAAACCCTGTGTTCAACCCTGACACAAAAAGAGGAAAGAGAGAGAGAGAGAGAGAGAGAGAGAGAGAGAGAGAGAGAGAGAGAGAGAGAGAGAGAGAGGAAGAAGGAGGAAGAGGAGAAGGAGGAGGAGGAGGAGGAGAGAGAGAGGAGAGAGAGAGAGAGGAAAAATTTAAAAAGCTAAGGGACAGCTCCCAGGCACTAAGATTAGGTCTTAGAACACATACACACACTCACACACACACACACACACACTCACACACACACACACACACACACACACACACACACACACTCCAAAAAAATTCAGTAACACTGAATAACTCTTTCATCTTGGTAGACTGGATCTAACTTTCACTGACTAGCAAAAGTGTTGATTTATCTCTGGTGGACTTGAGATCCACATTGATTAGCTCAAAATCATATTGTTATCATAAAATCAGCTAGGAAAAAAGAACTAGCATTTATACCCAAAAAAAGTCATTAAATGCTACCTCTGAGGATTTTTGTCTCTTAATGGCTAAGGACTGGGATAGCAGTTCTATCTAGCAAACCCAAGTGGCATTCAGTGACACGTAGGGGACACTTTAAAACAGTAGAAACACTTTTTTCTTCCAGTCTATGGTTCATGTACCAAAGTGAGCTATATTCTGAGTGAGAGAACCAGTTCCAAGAACTGTATATTCTTTCCAGGCACTGGTGGCTCTCTTCTATCATCCTAGCTACTCAGGAGGCTGGGATCTGGGGACTGCAGTTTGAAGCCGACCCAGTTAGGAAATTCCATGAGACTCTGATCTCCAATGAACCACCAGAAAACTGGAAGTAGAGCTGTAGCTCCCAGGATACAGAGCTCCTAGACAGCACCCAGGCCCTGTGCTTAGGTTGGTTGGTAGCTCATGGGGGTAAGAGTCTCATGGACTCTTCTGTCTAGGCTGGCTTCACTGGCTTCAAACTGAGATCCTTATATCTCATATACGTGTGTGTGTGCATGTAGATGTGTGTGTATATATGTGTGTATGTGTATCCATATATGTAATATGAAGCCATAATATACCCACATATCATATGTACCCGTAACATAGCCACATATATGCATACATGCATATCCACATACATACACATACAGACAGACAGAATGGAATTTTACTCACCTATCAGTGAGAATAAAATAATGTCATTAACAAGAAAACCAATGAATCTGGAAAACATGAGTGACGTAAGAGGAAGAAGAAATCTTTTAGTGAAAAAAACTGAATGAATGGGTCAGTTAAAAAACCTCTGGTAAAAATAAAGGCCAGCTGATTAATTGCAGAACCTATGATCCTTTTACAGAATAAACAATATTAATTCTACAGAACATTACAGAAAACAGAAAATGAGAAACATATCTCCATTTACTTTATGTGTCCAGGCTTAACTTGATATCAGAAACCAGGCAAACATCTAAAGGGAATTATATATTAATATACTTCATGAAAATACAAGAAAACACCTTTCAGTAAACAAAGCACAGTGGTACACTTCTGACATCCCAGTATTTGGGGGCCTAAGATAGGCCTTCCTGCGCTACATAGTAAGACCCTATCTGAAAGAAAGGAAGAAGGAAGGAAAGAAGAAAAAAAGGAGGGGAGGAAGGGATGGAGAGAGAAAGAAGGGAAGGAGGAGGAAAGAAAGAGAAAGAAAGAAGAAAATGAAGGAAGAGAGGGAGGGAGGAAGGGAGAGAGGGAGGAAAGAAATACAAAAAAGAAAGAAAGAAGGAAGGAAGGAGCAAAATCGACCCAGCAATATGGAAATAGGACTGAATGGGCTTTGTCAGGGAATCATAGATTCATTTAACATTCCAGAAATTAATGAATGCACTCCACCTCTGTTAACAGACTAAAAGAATTTTAAAAAACACACCATTCCACTATAACACTTACTGGGAAATGTGAATTTGCCTTGAGAGCAGTTTGGAGGTTGAGTTTGCTTATGCTCAATTTTGTCCAGGAGAAATACTGGGAGAATGCACATAACTGCCAACATGAGTTGTATGGTAATACAGAAAAAGCACAGACCACACTGCAAATATCTAGCAACCACTTTGACTAGCCACACACGGTATGCCCTATACACACGCCCTAGCATTTTGTAACTACAACTTTTCTGATCACTAATTCCGCATTATAAACTTCAGATCATACGTATCCAAGTATTAATGCACTTCCCAAACATGAAATCCATGTTATAATGCTCTCGGATGTGTGTGTGTGTGTGTGTGTGTGTGTGTGTGTGTGTGTGTGTGTGTGTGTGTGAGAGAGAGAGAGAGAGAGAGAGAGAGAGAGAGAGAGAGAGAGAGTTCTGAATATTCTGTTGTCTCCCTATATTTCCAATAAGCACTATGCTTTCCTTGCAAGATTTTAAGTAGTCTAAGAATTACTTTTTCCCCAAGGAATGCATGCATCATGTTACAATAGCACAACTATGACAGCCAAGGACAGTAGCACATACCTGTAAGCACATACCTGGAGGGTGTAGGCAGCAGGCAGAGGTCTGAGGTCAGCTTAAGCCACAGATGCAGAAATGGCATTGGTTGTGACCAAGCACCAACGGATGGTTTAAAAACTTTCGGAAGTAGTGGGTACAGATGGTCCCTGACTTAACAGTAATTCGTCTGAAAAGTTTTCCCCTTTGGGATTGTGTGAAACTAACAAGCATCCAGGAGGCACTATATCTTGATGTTTTTGTTTTGTTTTGTTTCATTGTGTTGGTACTGGGACTTGAACTCAGGACCTGGATGCTGTCCCTTAGCTTTTGTTGCTCAAGGCTGGTGCTCTATCACTTGAAGCATAGTTCTGCTTCTGGCTTTTTGCCGGTTGTTGAAGATAAGACTTTCACAGACTCGGGCCAGGAGTTTGGCCTAGTGGTTAAAGTGCTTGCCTAGCATGCACGAAGACCCGGGTTCAATTCCTCAGTACCACATACATAGAAAAAAGCCAGAAATGGTGCTGAGGCTCAAGTGGTAGAGCTCTAGCCTTGAGAAAGTCCAAGGACAGTGCTCAGGCCCTGAGCTTAAGCCCAGGACTGGTAAAAAAAAAAAAAAGACTTTCATAGACTTCCTTGCCATATCTGGCTTTCAATCTCCATCCTCAGATCTCAGCCTCCTGAGTAGCTGGGATTATAGGCGTGAGCCACCAGCACGTGGGTCAAATTCACTTTAAATGTAACTCACTTGTCTGGATACAACTTGAATTTAACAAAAGTTCCCTACGAGTTTGGGCACGGGTGGCTCACTCCTGTAATACTAGCTACTCAGAAGGCTGAAAACGAAGGATCACGATTAGAGGCCAGCTGAGGCAGGAACGTCCATGAGCCTCTTATCACCAATGAACCATCAGAAAAGGCAGAAGTGGAACTCTAGTGGTAGAGCGCTAGCCTTGAACAAAAAGCCCAGGGACAGTGACCAGGCTGTGACTTAAGGCTCTAGGATTGTGCGTGCTCACACGTGCACATAAACACTCACACACACAAATAGAGGAGGCGAGAAACACAGATTTCGAAAGCATTGTGCACTTGGATATAAAGAAATAGAGGCTAGGATTTGAATAGGAAAAGACAGATTTCAGACCCCACGTGAGCTTACTCCGCTGTAAAATGACTGCTCACAGCGCTCAGGAATGAAGCACTTTGCTTCCTGCAGAAATCGGGGCCACGTGTCTTCAGGGGTTGTTGAATGCCCTGCTCCTTTTTGCCCCCCCCCTCCAGGTGAAAAAGCAGAAAGCCCTCTTGCTAGATGGAAGCCTGCGTGGGCCAAACTAGATAAGGTCATTTATCCTATAAACAGGTGATAATGGCAGCGCCAGGTTCCACTCAAACTAATCCAGTTCTTAATCCCTTCAAGTGTCTGGAAAGATGTCAAGGAATAAAAGGCCACCGCCACTTAGCAAGCTGTATCTTGTGAGTGGATTTGTCACACTTCAGGCCTGGCTGTGTAGAAATGACAAGTGTGGTGTGGGTAGAGGGGGGTGGGGAGGAATGACCCTAGGAGGGGTGCAAGTTCTTCCTCCTCTTCCCTCTGAGGCTTGAAGCCGAAGCAAAGACCTTACACCATTACCATAAAAGGAATTGCTGACAGATGCACAAGTCCGTGAGACACGCTCCCCGGTACTGATTTCTCTTGTACAACACAAAGAGTTCCACCAGATGCTGGCTGTTCACGCCTGGCATGCCTGGAGCTGAGGGTCCCGGTTCAAAGCTAGCCCTGGAAAGGAATGTCTGTGAGATGCTCATCTCTAGTTCATTACAATAAGCCAGAACTGGAGCTGTGGCTCAAGTAGTAGAGTGCTACCCTTGAGCACAAAAGGTCAAGGACAGCAACCCGGTCCAGAATTCCAGCCCCAGGACTGGCAAAACAAAACACACAAAACCCTACAAAGACCAGAAGCAAAAAGTGTGGCCAGATTTGAGTGGAGGCTCTGAATTCAAACCCCATAGTTCAAATCTCAGTACTGATGTGTGTGTGTGCGCGCACATACACACACACACACACACACACACAGAAACAATTTTTTCCTGTGTACTTAGAATCTGAGTGGATATCAGATATCCTACAATCTTAGAGCCATGAGAGAGAGAAAAAGCCTCTTTTCTTTATACATTTCCTGGACTTGGGTAGTCTGTTACAGTACAGCTGCGGCAAACCAACCATCAGACTTGGCTCATTTTTTTTTCCCTTCTTTATCCATGTAAGGAATAACTGTATAGCAGAAAAGGTAGCCAAACCTACCTGGGAAATCTGGGTTCAGACTTTCCCCTCCGTGATGGGACGTATCCACAATACACAGATCCTTCCATCCTGAAAATCCAACAAGAAGAAAAGAACTTCTTGGTGCTTGGCTACTCAGTTAGCATTCCTGGAATAAATAAGAAGCTCATTTGATTCCCTCTAGAGGGCCTCCGGGTAGAGACAATGTCGCATACCCTGTCATCCCAGCTACTCAGGAGGCTGAGATCCGAGGATCACAGAGGGAGGGAGGAAGGACGTGTATGAGACTCGTATTTCCAGTGACGCATCGAAAAGCCTGAAGTGGTGCTGTGGCTCTAGTGGTAGAGTGCCAGCCTTGAGCAAAGGAAACTCAGGGGCAGCTCTCGGGCCCTAAGTTCAAGTGCTGGGATCAACACACACACACACACACACACACACACACACACACACACACACACACACCCTAAAGATTCTGGATGTGAAAAACAAACTCTTCCTCCCCCCCTCCCACGACGCCCCCCCTCCCTGGCCTCTGACATAGACCTGCCTCCATCTCGTCTCTCCAGCCACACTAAGGATTAATTTTCACCGTGTGCAGTTCCATTCAGTCACTGTGAGTTGCACACCATCTCAATTAACAGTCTACCTCCAGGGCGTTCCCTCCACCAACTCTTTCCGTCCGATTGTCCACCCTGTCATCTCGGCCTAATGAACTCATGATGGCTGAAAATCAAGAGAGGCCAATCCCAATAAATTCGCAGGGGAAGTCATTTTTCTCTTTTAATGCCCTCTTCTCCCTCCTCTCCCTTCTTCCCACGGCACAATGCAGTAAATTAATGTCATCCTGGTTATTACAGGGCCTGCTGCTTTGCAAGTATTTCAGGCGACCATCCCAGAATACTTTATTTCAGCATTTATTTGTCTATAAAATAAAAACAGGATTTATGATAGGACTCTCCAGTTTGAGAGCCGCCTGGACAGCAGCTGAGATCTGTCCACATCTTCTCCACAGGTAAAGATGGAGGGCTGTGTTTCAGGGTGCACAGAGGGCAGGAAGCAGCATGAGGGGGTCCCCACTTTGAGTGCCAGAGCTCAGAACCAACCCCCCTCCCTTTGCCCCACTACATCCACGGCCTTGAGCTGAAAGGACAGAGTGATTCCTACATTTGGGAGAAAGGCTGCTTTTTGAGAGAGCAATGCAGACAAATAGAGTGTACCCAACTTGTGGCTGTGTGAGTGTGTGGGGTGGCAGGGGATTGTGCTGGTACCGAGACTTGAACTCAGAGCCTGGGCGCCGTCCCTGAGCTTTTAGGCTCAAAGCTAATGTTGTACCCCATTGAGCAGCAAAGCTCCACTTTTGCCTTTTTGCTGGTTCATTGAGAATAAGAATCTCACAGACTTTTCTTCTCTTGGTGAAGGATGGTGGGTGAAACAACAAGGAGAGAAGACCCTACCGAAGACCCTGAAAAAGCTGATTCTTAAAATGTACCCAGCAAAGCCAGGAGACTGAGATCTGAAGATGATGATTCAAAGCCAGCCGAGGCAGGAAATGCCACAAGTCCCTTATCCCCAACAAACTACGCAGAAAAAGCTGGAAGTGTCGCTGTGGCTCAAATGGTAGAGTGCTAGAGTTGAGAAAAAGAAACTCAGAAAGAGTTCCTAGTTCCTAGGCCCTGAGTTCAAGCCCCAGGACTAGTACAAACAAACAAAATGCACCCATCACCCCCACCAAATTCTTCCCAGCAAAGAAGAAGACAGGCTCCTTCTCTCTGAGGCCACACATTCAGAAATTTATAATTCATTGATTTGGAAGCCAATCACTTTGTATTTTGACTGCTGGCTTAGGAATATTCATATTTTTTCCCACTGCATTTCAATTTCCCCGTGCCATTAAAAAAAATCTCTGAGCTCTATCATTAGACGTCATCGGATAGAGATGGATGACACGCCTCTCTTCGGGGGAGACTGAATTGGAGTCTTTAGGAAGTGTAGGCTCATAGGAACTTTCTAGAACAATGCAACCTCCATGGAGACTCAGATCTAAGATCTGCAGACATGGCATTAGCCATGTCCCACCGTGTTTGGGCCAGAGTAATATCTCCAATGGTTACTCGCGTCAATATGATTTGCATTTTGAAAGCTGAATTCCAAATCCAGTTGAGATTTCAGAAATTAAATCCTGCTCCTTTAAGGCAAACCAAAAGAACACCAGATGGATACAGAAGCCTACTCCTGCCCAAGAATAAAATTAAATAAGTAAATAATAAAGTCTTCTCTAGAGGTAAGTATCACTTTAGAAAAAGAAAGAGAACACAAAAGCTGTTTTCTGATCTCATCCTGATAACTTTTCTCCTGCAGCATGCCTGGTCTTGGTCACCTGGACCCAGAGAGACACTTTCAGCTTCCAAAGTCACGGAGATGGAGGTTCTAAGATCTAGCTCCCCACTCAGCTTTCTGCTGAGACCCAGCAGAAATATTTGGCAATGAAGAGAGAAATCCAATAAAGAAAAGAGGGGGGAAAAGAAACAGCTTTGTTTCCAGTGAATTCTGTATGTAATTACTTGCATGTGTTTTTTTTTTCTTTTTCTTTCTTTTTTATCTATTTATTTATTTATTTTTTGCTAAGGACTGTATAAACAATACTTTGAACGAGGCAAATTGGAATCTTGCAGACAATTCTACTTAGGGCTAGAGCTTCCATGGAGTCTAGAAAGATAACTAGAAACTTTGTTTCTGCTGGTTGCAGTCAATTTCCACAGAGCATGCCTGTGTGTGTGCACACACACGCACACACATGCACGCACGTCTTCAACGTGCGATTAATCATAAGAACCCGAGGGTTGCCAATAAATACCCAAACTCTCAAACTGTAACAACTTGCTCATTTTGTGCGGTCATTCCAAATAGCTCTGCATCTCCGACTGTCACTCTTTACCACGATCAATGCTCTGGGGTCTCTGGAAAAGATTGATTTTGCTCTCGGAGGATTTCATTTTTGCTCATCAACACAAAGTACTTGGCTGCCTAAATAATCCCATCCAGGCTCTGGCTTTGGTATAGAACCACCCTGGCTGAGGTCGACACCTTCTCAAACACATGGAGGGTGTCAGCACAGAATCCCCTCGTTCATTTGACTAAACAGCAGTCACTATACCTGGACTTTCACAGAAAGTCACAGAAAACCAAAGCAATCACAAAAACAGAGGAGGGGGAAAATCCATAGGTCAAAGTAGCTTAGATCATGTGAACAATTACACTTTTCCATGAAAGCTCAGAGTTTTGAGGGCAAGAACAAAAAATGTTCCATATCTATGAGATGGAACATTTATGTGTGTACCTATATTTGTGAGTGTGTATATAGGAAATATTCATTGATTTGTAAAAATATGCAAAGTAAATATATTTAGAGTACATATATACATTTATTTACACATGCACATTCCTGTTTACACACACATACACCCACTGCTACTGGGTATTTACATGTGAAGACAGGGCTTTGTACAGATATAAAAGGACGTCGACAAATCAGACATGTCCCTCTAAAGAGCAGAGTAGCTGTGATGGTGGAAAAGCCTTCCAGGTGTTGCTACCTGCTGTCTAGGAGAGGAGAATGAATGGTGCTGTGTTTGCTTTACCTCCTAATTAGTGGAGTCTTTTGCTGAGGGGCCGCAGCTTGTTGCCGCTCAGAATAAACAGCCTGCTCTGAGATGAGCCCTTGTTCAGGGAAATGTCTTCTCCGCCCTCCACCACCCCCCATCCACTGACAGCCCCAAGCTCCATTCCACCCCACTCCAATCAGTACAATTCACACACACACACACACACACACACACACACACACACACACACACAGTCTCAAACCTCAGACCCTATCTCATAAACATCACAGACACTCTGAATCCAATCCCAAACACCTTCCAAGGACAGAGAGAGAGAGAGAGAGAGAGAGAGAGAGAGAGAGAGAGAGAGAGAGAGAGAGAGAGAGAGAGAGAGAGAGAGGAATAATAATAATGATAATAATAATAATAATAATAATAACGTGAGATCACTTCATTTCCTGCAACCTAAAAATAAAAGGAACAGGTCTGCTCCCAGCTTCAAGAAACGTGTATAGATTTTCTTGCTGCCATTCGATTTCCTGAAACTGAATGTCACACTCACAGAGAACACTTACAAAAAAAAAATAAGACTAATTTTAGACTGTTATGGTTATTAGAAGGGCAAGAAGAATAACGAAATCCCGTGATTATCATTAAGAAACTCTGTACAACGTTATCTTTGGGGCAAATAGGAAAGTCATGTTAGCAATTGTTGGACAAAGAATGTGGTGATATTTTGTTGCTCTCTGCACCTCAGGCGGGAAAAAACAACAGGACAGAAATGAATCAAGTACAGGATGAGCAAGTAGACTGAAATCATCGGGTATGGGGAAATGGAGAGGGGTCACCTCAAGATCAGGGATACATAGGGGTAGTTAGAGGGAAGGGAAAAAAGGCAGTGAGGCCAAGCTGACCAGGCCTGGGGAGTGGAAAAGACTCAAAGTCTCCTCTTTATTATTAAAGAGAATTAAATGACAAAGAGAGAGCAAGGGTGTGGCTAGGACTCAACGTCTTCCAGAAAACACAAGTTTCCAAGGAAAGAAAACTGACAGGCTGTCCTCTTCAGACAATAGTGCTTATGTCAGAAAAAGTACTCTGTGGAGTCGATTTAGCTTGGACAAAACCAACCGTGTGAGCCTGGCCAACAGAGCCAAACCAAGGCCCTTCGTGCCCTTCTGCAGGGGCAGAAGGGAAGGGCCCCTCACCTTTCTGGAAATGACAGACTTTTGCTCTGTTCTGTTTTAGTATGTCACCTCAAAAGCCCTCCAAGAATAACTTGTAAGTGGAAATAGCAGGTGCATGCATGACTTCCTGCACTGTGGTCCTTTCTGAACCTGCAGGTTTGGGGTGCTAAGAAAATCCTGTGCTGATCTTCTATGCTGTCGCAAAGGCTTTCTTTCTCTGAGCAGATGTGGGCAAACATCTGCCCTCTGTTCTAAGACTTTCCAGGATTCCAGTTCAGTGACCGTGAAACCTGGAGCTGAAGGTCTTTGAGCCATAGCACAACTAGAAGGCTCTCCCTTGTGCTCTGCTGCTGGGGATAGCACGTGGGGAAAGCCCCCTGCGTGCCTCCCCTCTCACTGCAGGACTACCTCGTGGCCCTGGTGGAGAAGAGGAAGAATCTGCAGCAGAGAAGCTGCTGCCTTGCCATATGACTAGACTTTGTAATTGAGCTTCCTGTCCCCAAAGGAATGGAGTGAGAAAGCTATTTGGAAAACAGAAGTTCCTTGCATTCACACCAAGTCAGAGACACCTAGATCTTCTGTTTGTGCGTGTGTGTGTGTGTGTGTGTGTGTGTGTGTGTGTGTGTGTGTGTGTGTGTGTGTGTGTGCTGGTGTTGTCTCTTAGCTTTATTACTCAATCCTGATGCTTTACTATTGGAGCCACGCCTCCACTCTAGGCTTTTTCTCTCTCTAGTGAATTTGGAGCTAAGAGGCTTACAGCACTGAGCCACGATCTTCAGATCTCAGCCTCCTGAGGGATTAGGATGACAGGTAGGAACCAGCTGGTAAAAACTCCATCTATGAAAGGAAACCAAAGTCCTAGACTTAAGAGCCTGCTGGCAGACAGCCGGAGGCTGAGATCTGAGGATTGTAAGTCAAGCCTGGGCAAGCAAATGTGTGTAACTCTAACCTCCAATGAACCACAAAACAAAAGCAAAAAACTGGAAGTGGAGGGGTGGCTCAGTTGGTAGAGCACCAACCTTGAGTAAAAAAGTAAATAATTCAAGTGAGAGTGTAAGGCCTTGAGTTCAAGCCAGTAGTGGCACATGTGCACATGAGTGTGAACACACACACACACAAAGCAAAGGGCCTCTGGTCTGATTTCCTTTGCTGGGAAATTGAGGCCTGTGGTGAGAAGAATGGGATGGGATGGGGTAGTAAAGAGAGATCACAGAAAGCTCAAAACTGTACTCTGTAACTCTAGGTACAGCCCCATGTCTGCTAGCCCTGCCTTCTGGAAAAGCCCCAGCACAAGGCCAGCAGTGGCCAACTGCTTTGTTCCCAGCCCCAAACTGATCTATGCCTGTGGAGTTTCTAGCTTCCTTTACCCAGGCCATCAAGACCCTGGGTTTTCTCAGCGTAAGGTCCCCTCAAGTTCCAATGCTCCTCTTTACGACAGCTCGAGGCTGCGACCCTCCAGCTGAGGAAACACGGGCACAAGTTCTCCTCATCTTCCTCACAGAACCAAATCTCATATTCACAAGTGGCTCATCTCAGATCCTTCCATCTTTGTACAGTTTCTACTCTTCTGGTATTAATATCTCATTCCCCCAACCCCTCCCCCCACCATGCACATTGACAGTGCTTCATTTTCACAAGCAGTTGCAAACAGTCGGGTCAGGCAGGGAGGTATGGAGGCAAGGGTGACCAGTGGCAGATGATGTGGATACATGTCTGTCCAGAGCCCCCACCATCTGACTCTTTTCAGTGCTGCAGATCCCCAGACCCAGTGACCCTTCACCACTTTCCCCCAGTAGCCCCAGCACTCTGGATGGACCCCCATGAATGAGTAATGGATTTCTCCAACCTTCTCAACCTCTTATAACTTCCTTGGATCTCTGCTGTCCTCTGGGACTCTTAAATCCCCAGGCCCTTTGTACATGTAGGTGAACTGACCCTCCAAGCATGAGAAAGTAAACCCCCTCTCCTCTTAGGTTTCCATATTCCATCCCTTTCTCTCAGGCTTGCCCATCACTCATCCAAAAGTGGGATGCTAAACCTAGATTAAAGAAACAAAACAAAATTCAAACGTGTGACACCATGAACTCCAAGTATTATTTGCAAATCTCTTGTGAGGTATTAAATTTTGCATCACTGGAAGATGCAGACATGGAGTGTTAGGCATGCATGCAAGCTGTACTGAAAGAATAATAAATCTTTCTAACCTGGAAACAGTGCTTCCTGTCAGACTCTCCTGGACTGTGGGAAGACACGTAAACTGCGCAGATTAAGTACAAAGTTGTGCAGATTACACATGAAATCACCCAAATGACATACAAGATGCGTCTCTGCCCCCCAAACACACGAACAACCTATGCGAAATAAAAAAAAAAGACATTTTGCAGGGGGCTCAGAATGGAATTCCTCTGAATCTTCCTCTTCCAGCCTGTTTTTTGTTCCTCAGCGCCACTTTTGTCCAACTTGAACTTCAGGCTCCCTCCCCTACATTCCCCCTCCATCCTGTTTAACCACACCCAAAAGACCCACTGGTCTTAATATCTTTATTCAATTTATATTCATCCCCCCCTTTTTTTTTACTTAAATAGATTTAATTTCTAAAAGAAGCTTTATATCATTACTATGAATATATATATATATTTGAAAAAAACCTAATAGCACTTACCATAAATATGAAATAACCATTAAAAAAAAACCTTATAATGGAAACAAAACCCATGTAATTAAATTCCAGCTCAATAGGAAGGCTTGGTGAAGCCTCCATTAAAAAGGGGGCTGCTGGCCAGTGTCACAGAGATTTTCAAGTGTGCTAGACCCCAAGAGAGCCTTCCTCTCTCCTCCCCCTTCCCCCAACCCAAGGGCTGTGAACACCCAGACCAGTCCATGCCAGAAGGACTGGCTAAATACAGCTAAAATTCCTCAAGGTTCCACACAGTACTGTCCATCAGTTTTGGAGGTGTTGTTCCCAGGGGAGTCAGGAGAGCAGCATTTTCATAAAGGTGGTATAGCCCCTTAGCCGGTGGCTCACACCTGTCAGTCACCCAGCTACTCAGGAGGTTGAGATTTGGAGGATTGTGGTTCGAAGCCAGCCCAGGCACCAAAGTCTGTGAGACTCTTATCTCCAATGGGAAAAAAAAAAAGTTTGTGGTTGAAAGTGGTACAGTGCTAGTTTTGAGCACAAAAGCTCAAGGACAGCTCCCAGGCCCTGAGTTCAAGCCCCATGATCAACAAAAAATTAAAGTACAAGGAAGGAAGGAAGGAAGAGAAAAGGAAGGTGTGATAGATGAAACATATTTCTCCTGAAGGGGTGTAGTGGTGGAGAATTTTGCAAGAGCATCGAGTCTTGGAGATGAAATTTAGCTCTACTTATATCACCAGACAGACGACCATTCTCTCTCCCATCATCAGTGCCTGGGTGTCTGGAGGGGCGAGACTGACTGGGTGATTTCTGCTAGCTCTTGTTCAAATGCGTGTAACAATACTTGGGTCTGAACTCAGGGTTTTGCCCTCCTGTTTATATCCTCCTCTCTCTCTCTCTCTCTCTCTCTCTCTCTCTCTCTCTCTCTCTCTCTCTCTCTCTCTCTCTCTCTCTCTCTCTCTCTCTCTCTCTCTCTCTCTCTCTCCCCTCTTAGTACTCCACGACTTTCAGCTTTGTGCTGGTTAACTGGAAGATAAGAGCCTTTTCTGTCTGGGCCAGCTTTGAAACTTCATACTCAGATTTCCGTCTCTTGCGTAGCTGATACCACAGGCGTGAAATACCAGCACCCCAATCTTTTGCCTTGATCCTATACATACAGTAACATCGTTTTTTTAAAGTGTGTGTCTCGTCATGTGATTTATATAAAGTGTGTGCTGTTGGAGAGAGAACCACTCAGAACTTGCTTCTGTGAATCTCCCCCCCACCCCCGCCCAAACTACAGGAAGATAATATTGCATAATCAAAATGCAAATGCAAACCAAAAAGAAGGGGAAAAAAAAAAAAGTAAAGCTAAGCAAATCTCTAAACCCTCCAGAAAATGGAAGCATCTTATTGTCAAAATAGTAGTCCAAGCCTAGGTAAAATAGAAATAGTCCAAGTAGAATACCAAGCTCTCCTATCGTACTCTGAACTCTTTAAGGCCAGGAGGAAGGAATATCATTTGAATCAAAATTCATGTGAGAAATCACAGCCTGCTGCTTCTTGTTAGCTGTGATTAATACAAGCAGTTAAAGAAAGACAAAAAGGGGGGAGAATCTTACATTATTTTCTCCCCTCTCAGGTATAGATTTTATTTGACCTATTGCTTTTAAAACAGAATACCTTCCCAGTCACGCTTTACATGATAAAACTCAGAGACAAAAGAGAGAAAATGCAAATCAATTCTACATTACATGTATGTTGGTGCATTTTGCAAAATCAGATAGGATCTTTTCATCTTCTTAGTGCAGAACAAAACAGAGCAATATTATGAAATCTCACGGAGCTTTATTTCTTGGCGTCTTTTGTGTCCAGCCTTTTAAATTCAGGTTTTCCTGCCTCTTTTACTGACAAGCCCACAATTTTCAGAAAAGAAAGCTAGCATTAATTAAGACAGTGCCAGATGTAATTTTCTTGGGAAGTAAATTTCTGCACAACTAAAGGTTACAGAGACCTTTTCACTGTCAAAATTTACTACAGCCTGTGAATGTTAATGTTTCTAATGAAGACATGTTCTCTGTCCCTGAACTTAAAAGTACCCAGAGAAGAAGGGAAAGAGGAGAGAGGGGGGAAAAAAAACTCTATTTGACGAATGTATCTGGAGTCTGTGCATTAATGGGGGAACTCTAGGCTTGCTGGTGCACATTGTAATTATAGTGTTTGCATAGCCTTGTTTTCTAAACAAGGAATATTGCCATAAATTGCCAATTTCGCATGAGGTGTGGGATTGTAGTTAGGTGCCTTATGTTACAAATGAGCCCAAAGTCTAATATGCATTTACCCCATTAGGCTTAAAAATGTGCTCTCTCTGTCTGACTCTGGGCTCTGTAGGGAAAGGAGCAGACAGAAGACACAATTCTCCTAAGTCGAAGCAGCCTGAGTTGTACTGGGGGTGGGGCTGTAGTGGTGGGGGCCCTGGGTCTCCGATTCAGTCACTTCCAGCAGTTACCAGCATTTGGAGATACTGTCACAGCTTTCTTGTTGGTGCCTATGGTTTTGACTGTGTTGGGGAGGCTTTGTCATTTCTTATCCAGCCCCTATAGAAAAGATAAAATGGGGGCTTGCACCTCTCCCTGTCTTCCTGTGTCCCTGTAACACATTGGCCAGTCCCAGGTTCATGTCCATTTCGTGGTGTTTCCTTCTTTGATCACTTAATAAATGGGATAAAATGATGCTATCTGGGGACAAAAAGATTCATGGACCCATTGGCTTGTTTTCAGAAGTCTCTCTTCAGGAAGCATTCTGTAATACACACACACACACACACACACACACACACACACACACACACACACACATATCCTCTATGATAAGTAGTAAAGCAAAAGATGGACCATTCAGCATGGGAGTGATTAAATAAATCATGACACATCCACAGAATGGGGTATTAAGCAAGCATCAGTCTCTCTGACAACATGCCAATCCAAAAGGAAAGCATCCATAGTGTGCAATTTGTATAAATGCAAGATACCGCACTTTATGACTTGGTAAGAAAACAAAAACAAAATTGTACTGAATGAAGTCAGAGGGAAATATGTCGAATGTAGGAAGTCTTCAAGTAACAAATTATTGCTGCTCCCTCCCTTAGCAGAAGAGAACTTCCAGAAAATTTCCAAAAGTTTCGTCGTCGTCATCATTATCAGCATCATCATCATCATCATTTTATTTCATTAATATCAGGAAAAAAAACACCAGACAGTATCACTCAAGCAAGAGTAGACCAACATTAGATTTCAAAGTGGACCTTCTTAAACTCCATTCTGATTTATCATTATTTCTTCCATATCCAAAATGGCAAATGTTTTATGCATAGGGCCAGACTAAGTATTGTAGCCTTTAAGAGCCATAAGATATCTATTGCAACTACTCCACTCTGCTGAGGGGGGAGAGGGAGGAACAGCCATGGTCAATACACAAACTAATGATGACAACTCCATGCCAATAAAACTTTATTGAGCTTGGCTCACGGCTGTAATCCTAGCTACTCAGGAGGCTGAGATATAAGGATGAAAGTTCAAAGCCAGCCCGGGCAAGAAAGTCTATGAGTTTCTTATCTCCAATGAACCACCAGAAAACTGGAAGTGGTGCTGTGGCTCAAGTGGTAGAGCACTAGCCTTGAGCCGAAGAGCTCAGGAACAGCACCCAGGCCCAGAGTTCAAGCCCCACAACTGACAAAAAATAAACAAACAAGAAATGGAGCAGATTTGCCCAGCAAAGTTTGCTGACATCTCTTCCAATCATTCTTCTGTACATTCAGATGACTCTTTTTACCAGATCTCCTGATAGTGAAATAACCCAAATGGTCGCTTTACTCGGGAAAAGCTCCATTTTGCCCTATGTGCCCTAATTACACAATGGGTTTCTGTTAGCTCTCAGGCTGCAGGGTAACGCTTCATTATCTGTGCCCTCAAGGAAAAGTTGGTGGAGTTGTATCTTGTGCAAGAAGAAAACTAACCAGGATTTAACTCCCTATATGAATTACATTAAAATATTTAAGTCTCACACCTGTAATCCTACCTACTCAGGAGGCTACAGATTGCAATTCAAAGCCAGTGTAGGGCGGGGAAAGGCCATGAGATTCTTATCTCCAATTAATCAGAAATAGAGCTGTGGTTCAAATGGTAGAGTCCCAGTCTTGAGCAGAAAAAGCTAAAGAACATTGTACTTGAGTCCAAACCCCAGTACACACACACACACACACACACACACACACACACACACACACACACACACGCACCCTCCATTTGATTCATCCTCACATATACCTGCTTAATTCTGGGACAACAAAATCTGGAGAAGCCTGGCCTGGTCCAGAATTCACAGCATCTCCCTTGGGCCACAATCTCCATAGCAACTGCATCAACGGCTCTTGGTCCTTCCCTACCTTCCCTGCCCCACCCCACCCCGCATAGAAATACTCATTTTCAGGCCTCCCCCCCCCCACTCATCTCAATTGTCCTGGATCTTAACTGGGGCGGGGGGAGGCAGGGACAGGGCTGAGGTCTTACTTCCCTCTAGAGAGCAATGGATCCCAAGAATACCAGATTGATTTTTTGCTAGCTGTGGTCAATGCCAGGACCAAGGCACTGTGGAATGAAGATGCTGCATTCTGGGTTGTTTCAAGGATGGTAAGGATCTCGAGGATGGATTGCTTTCCCCTGGGCTTATTGAGGAACCCATGTCATGGAGGACTTGAGGAGATGCTGTCTGCAGGCCTTACAGGGTCCCCCTCCATGAAGGATGTGAAGCATGTTTCTTGCCTTCCCGAGTAAGCAGTGTTCCAGTGCCCACTCCGTCCCCGCATCTCCCTGGTATCTTGAAGTACCTGTCTATAACTCAGCCCAATGGAGGAGATGAAGGAATGGAATGAGCTCTTCCCTGGAGCTTGGGTTTCTAAGGAAACCACCAGACACCTTTGTCTCCACAGCCACGAGGACCTCAGAGCAGCTAAGGACACCGACAAAGGAAACTCATTAAAACATAAAAATAAAACCAGATTCACTCCTTAGTCCTCTTCTGCTTTGTGGGGCAGGGGGTGTGTGGAAAGAGGGGGGGAGGGGACTTGAACTTACGACTTTATTTTACCTTGGATTTTTCTACCCAAGGCTTATGCTCTACCACTTGAGCTACATCTCTACGTCTGCTTTTTCGGGGTTCACTGACTCTTCTCATAGACTTTTGTGCCCAAGCTGGCTTGGAACTATGGCCCTCAGATCTCAGCTTCCTGAACAGCTGGGGTAACAAGCGGGAGCTTCCGTGTCTGGCTCTTCCCAGGAAGGCTTTATGTCTGAGAAGAGGGGGGACTGGGGATCTGGATGCAGGAAACCTGCTGAAGATTACCTGGAGGTGTCTACCTTTCTCTGCTGTTCTCATGGAGGGGACACAAGAGGATGGGGTTACCTAAGTAATTGTCAGGTTCTTCAGAGAAACTGAGGCATCATGCAGACACCTGCAGGTTATTCCCAGATGGGCCTCCCCCTCTTTCTCTCCCCCTCTCTCTCCCCTTCTCTCTCTCTCTCTCTTTCTCTCTCCCTCTCCCTCTCCCTCTCTCTCTCTTTGTGTGGCTAGTCCTGGGGCTTGGACTCAGTACCTGGGTACTGTCCTTTTAGCCTTTTCACTCAAGGCTAGTGCTCTATCACTTGAGCCACAGCTCCGCTTCTGGTTTGTGCTGGTTAAGTGGAGATGAAGTCTTACAGACGTCCCGTTCTCATTGGTTTCATATGATTGTTATATCTCAGCCTCCTGCGTCGCTAGGATGTCAGGTGTGAGCCATAAGCATGGAGCTTAAGAGAAATCTATTACTCCTTATCTTCCTCCCACTTTCCTTCCCTCGTTTTCTTCTTGTTCATGTCCTCATAGCCTCTCTGTGGGTCACATCTCCATTTTCTTCCCACCATGCCCTCCCACCGAAGCTCCTTCTCCATATGTAGCTACATTACAGATCCTCCTCTCCTCTCCCCTCCCCTTCCTTCCCCTCTTCTCTTCTCCTCTTCTTCCCTTTGGCTGTCCTGGGATTTGAACTCAGGATCTTGCCTTTACTTGGGCATATGTTCCCTACTTGAGGCACACCCTCTGTCCTCTTCAGTAATTTTTCAGAAAGACTCTCATACATTTTCCCTCCAAGGCTGGCTTGGAATTGTCATTTGCCTATCTTTGCTTCTCTTGTCGTTGGAATTACAGGTATGCCTTGCCATAGTCAGCTCCAGACTCTACCTCTAGACTGTGAGCTGGGACTCAGGGGCCATATCTGAGGACAGAATGTGGCTTGCCCTCCAGTACAAGGTAGCATTAAACCACAGAACACTAAGAGGAGGTGAACTCTTTCGTCCGTGGCCTCCCTGGGCCATTCACAGGGCGATGTTGGGACAGCCATTCATCTGCTCACAGGTGACATTGTCTTTCTGCCTAGCCCCCTTGTATCCTGACAGGTGCAATGTGCTCAGAGTGGAGCCACTCGGGGTTGCCTGGGGTTGGTTGGAGATATGGCCATGGCTCACAGCTCAGAAGGAGGATTGTTCCCAAGTCATGAAATATAGAAGGAGAAGGTCACTGCAGTGGGAAGCGGCTGTGTGTCTGTGGAAAGGGCAGACTCGGGGAAGCTGGGGGAAATGACACCCCTGAGCCTGATAAAATACAGGACACCCTTCCACTCCACCTCAGGGCCACCAAGACCACAGCAGAAGACTGCGTGGTTGACACTCCCTAGAATGCAGCCTCTCTGCCCTGCCTTTTCCTTGGTCTCGGTTTTATTCCTACTGGAAGGAAAGATCCCTTTCAGCCTTCTGGAAGGGTCTCAGAGGCCCCAAATAGAGAACCCCCAGCCCATGGGCCCCACTGGCCAAGAGCAGCTCCTCCTTTCTCCTGGGAGAACAGGGGAGATGGAGTTAGATGGTTTACCCCATCCTTCTTAGAGGCTAGCAAGGGAGTCAAACAATGAGGGCAGGGTCTGTTTTTACACTCTCTGCCATATACCTGAGAGATCACATTTAAAAGGAGCCAGACTCATTTGGGTCTTGGTTTCAGTTCACAATGGACAGGGTCGTTGCCCTGAGGCCTGGGGGCAGGGGAAGGAGGGGATGGTGGGGCAGAGGACAACTGCCCATCTCTTGTCAGATTCAATGCCAACAGGGAGAAAGGCGTGGAAGCCAAGGCACTGCCCCTACTGGCCTACTTTCTCCAATTAAACTCCACCTTCTAATAGGCCACACCTCTAAGATCTATTTCCCCCAATGGGCCCCATCTCTTGATAGGCCACACCCCCCCCAGTGCACTACTTCCTCCAGCCAGACCCCACCTCCTAATAGACCACACCCTTCTATGGAAGTAGGTCAGGCTTCTAATAGACCATTCAATATGATCAATGGCTTAATCCATGGATAAGTTGGAGCCTTCAGAATCCAAGTACTAATACTTAACACTCCCACCCTTCAACACATGAACCTTTTGGTTTGTTTCATCGTGTGTGTGTGTGTGTGTGTGTGTGTGTGTGTGTGTGTGTGCCAGGATTGGAGCTCCACCTCCACTTCCAACTTTTTGCTGGTTACATGGAGATAAAGAGTCTCGTGGAGGTTATATGTTCCAATCTGGCTTTGAACCCAGGTCCTCAGATTTCAGTCTCCTCAGTAGCTAGGATGACAGGAATGAGTCATTGATGCCCAGGAAGGGATCCAATTGTAAAATTTAAAAACATTACAAAAAAATTATTAACCATTCCACAGCCCGACTGGAAACTTCTGGTGGGCCATGGGAGACCTGAGTCCCGTGAGGCCTCTGCCATAGAGCCAGCCCTGTTCCTGTACCTCTCTCCTCCTTGGGTTCTTAGAGAAAGCAGAGCTGGGAACTCTAAGCCAGCTGTCTGGGCTCAGTTCCTCGGAGGCCAAGCAGAGCAGAGTGGAAGCCGCCCAGGAGCCACTGTGTCTTTCGGAAAGGTGCTCCATGTTCCAGGAAGTGTCTGTGCCTGGCCCCTGTCCTTGGCCTTGCCATCGCACCTGCTGATGGCAGGCCAGGTTCACCTCACACCCTGCAGTGCCTCTGCCCTCTCCCCAGGTGCTCCTACTGTTTCCATTCACAGGGCTGTCCCCACCAGGGTGCTATGCCTGCAGCCTGACAACTGTCAGCCTAAGGTGTGGACACTCTCTCCTCGGTGATTTCCCCTTTTTTCATTAGGTTTGACAATGCGTTCCTCCTCCCCACCTCCCGCCTCCCAAGATTAATCGTGCAAGGGGAGACAGGACAGGATAGGAGCCTTTTAGTGGTGACAAACTGCCAGGCCCAGGTGACTCTGAAGTCCTGTGATAGCAGGCCAACAGTAGCGCTGAGATAATGAAGAGAAGGGAAATGTATCCTGGCCATGAGATGTGGGTTTCACAGACTTGTCCTTCATCTCCACTCTCCTGTGCTTCACCATAGGTGTGTCTAGAGCTGGGGAGGGGGTGGGGGGGACTTCTAAGGCATCCTTATTGCAAAATAACAAGAGGCCAAGGCGTCTGCACAGCCCTCAGACACTTTCTAGGATAACCACCCTCCATCTCCGCCATCACCCCAGCCTCTTCTTCTGCTGCCCACCTGGGAGTTCTCATATGGTTTATATTTTTAGGGATGGGAGGGGTGATGTGGCTTGGGTTTGGACAATGCAGACTAATCTGGTCATTGTCATTATTCAGAGCCCTATACAAATCTGTCACCAACCACCAGCCTCACAGCCAGGACAGTGAACCAAAGTGCTTCTAACTACCTGGTCTAAGAGGGGCAGGCCTTAAGATAAAGTCAGGAAAACATAGGGAGAAGGTGCTTCATGCTGGTCTCGAAAATATCCTTCCATATCAGTAGCACATTTTTCCTCTCTGCCACGCACAGGCACACGTGTGTACGCATTGGAGCCTATACAGAATGTGCATGTGGTTCTTCTGAGCATGCATAGAAGTCATTTGGTTAAAATGGTTGGTTGGTGAACTGCTGAGCAACTTGAGGTCCTGAGAGATGAATGAGGTCATTCAAGACTACACAGCTTGCCTAGGAAGACATGAGCTGGGCCTGAGATCCCACCACACCTATTCCAAACAGGGTCCTCCCTCTCCCCCTTCCCCCCCCCAGATAAACTAATTCATACTCTGGAAAAGAGGAAAAGAAATGAACGATCGTCTCTGCTTTCCTTCTTTTGACTCTCATAGATCATCGAAGAATCCATTGCCACAGTTACAAAGGATTGTACATATGCCTGCGGAAAATCAAGACCTGGACCAGAGAAATGACTTTCCCCAAAGCTTGGAGATGGCCATAAATTGAAGACATCTCTCCAGGCTGCTGGCTACCTGGCTGTCTGACTTGGACCCACTTCAGGGCTTATTGTCACTTGCTGGTGACCTGAGTCTGGAGTGGAGGTCCTTTCTGTATTCCCCAGCCTTCTGTGCTATTGGATCCCTGGAGACTGAGCCCCTACGCTCAGATGGTGGATCACAGCTGTATTTAATCTTCAATGAGGGTCACTTCAACTAGGTCTATCTGGGTTTACCAAGCCATAAAATATGGGAGGAGATAGAGACAGTCGCTATAGTTCCAATGATTAAATAAACTCCATACACATAGCAGGGCCAGTGGCTTAAACCTAAACTATTAGATACTCAGGAAGCCAAAATCTGAGGATAGTGGTCCCAAGTCAGCTTTGCCAGGAAATTCTGCTTATTTCCAATGAACCAGCAAACAGCTGGAAGTGAAGCTGTGACTCAAAGTGGTAGAGTGCTGGACTTGAGCACAAAAGCGCAGAGACAGCCTCTAGGCCCAGAATTTAAGACCTAGGACAGGCAGAGAAAATAAACTTATATACAGGTATATACTTTTAAACTGCATGCATTGTAAAAAAATAATAAAACTAACTAACTAAATATAAAAAAAAATGTAGCCAGATGCTCATGGCTCATTTGACACCCTAACTATTCAGGAGGTTGGAGATCTGAGGATATCAGTTCCAAGCCAGCCAGAGCAGGAAAGTACATAAGATGCTTATCTTCAACAAAACAGCAAACATTCCTGAAATAGTGGTATGACTCAAATAGTTGAACACCAGCCTGGAGTGACAAAAACCAAGTGAGAACACAAGGCTGGGAATTCAAGCTCCAATAGCAACACACACACACACACACACACACACACACACACACACACACACACACACTGAGCACATTGAGTTGTTCCAACCACTCTGCAAGACTGTTGAAGGCTTCACTCCCGCTTGGAAATCTCACTGGTCTGCCTCTAGACCAACTTCTCGTTGCATTGCTCTGACTGCCCCTCTGCACAGGAGTTCCCATTTCTTTCTGCACACATGGAAGCAAATACTGCAGTTCTCTGATAATGACCTTTGCTGTTTTGTCCTCTCCTTGAGTGAGCATTACCAGAAGACTAACACAATTGGCTTTTCCTCCGTCACAAAAATGTCCATGAGCATGCCCTGGGTCCCTAAGATTTCTTTCTAGCCAGAAGATGGACAAACCTAACTGACAATTCCAACCACACAAGAACCACAGTGCCTGGTCCACAAGAATCAGTAGAGTCCACTTTTCACCCAGAAACCAAAGTGCCTTACCTAACAGGCTGATCTCCCATTAATCTTTGCTGACCAGTGGACCTAAGGCCACCACGCTGTCCAGAGAGCCTCACCTTCAAGCTTTTGGGGGGTGGAGGGGAAACCGAGCAGAAGCTCTCCTGCTAAAGGTTAATGAGGCGATTGTGTTTCTGGTTATAAAGGAGAACAGACAAGGCCATTGGGTTCATCCAGATGTTTAGACTACAGAGCAGCTTTGCTAGGGAAGAAAATACAAAAGGGAGGCAAAGCCGGAAGGTTTAACACAGACCTAACTCAACTACGTACATTCTCCCAGCCGAAAAATGGAGTTTCTTTTGGTTTTTTCCACTTCCTCTTCTGCAGGAGCTCAGTTCCCAGCCCTCAGGGCAGCGTGGAGAGCAGCTTTTTCCAGCTCCTGTGTGTTTATGGTGCTGTGATAAGACACCTGAGGATCATACCTGAAAGCAAGAAAGGATTTCTTTCTGGGTAGGGGTGTCTGTGGTCATTTGGTTCTGTGGCTTCTGGGCCTGTGGTGACACAGGACATAGTGGCAGGGAGTAAGTGATGAAGGAAAGCTCATGGACGTTGGGATGCAGAAAGAGGCAGAGAGTGACCGGAGGGAAGAACCCTTCAAGGCTACACTCACCAGAGATCCACTTCCTCCAACCAGGCCCTGCCAGCTAATAAACCACACCCTCAGGGATCCACTATGACCAACCAGACCCATTTCCTAATAGTCCTCAACCAGGGAATCTACTTCTTTCAATTAGGCTGTGCTGTTTATTAGACCACATCCTGTGGGACCTATTTGCTCCAGGTAGGACCCTCTGCCCAACAGATCACATCCCCAGTGAACCCCTTCCTCCAATCAGGCCCTGCCTCCTAATAGACCACACCCCCAGTACCATACTTCCTCCAATCAGGCCCTGCCTCCTCATAGACCACACCCCCAGTACCATACTTCCTCCAATCAGACCCTGCCTCCTCATAGACCACACCCCCAGTACCATACTTCCTCCAATCAGGCCCTGCCTCCTAATAGACCACACCCCCAGTACCATACTTCCTCCAATCAGGCCCTGCCTCCTAATAGACCACACCCCCAGTGAACTACTGCCTCCAACCAGGCCCCATATTCAAACTCTGGCACCAAAATCTTTACATTTATATAAATTAATATTGGTATTGGTATTTCTGTAATCACTGGAGTATGGTCATTTCTTACCCATTTGGTTTAGTCATTTGTGAAATCTACAATTTTTGAAACCCTTTCCTCCATCCTATTCCCTTTGGGGTAAATGTGTTTTTAACTATTTCTGATTGCTTTTGTTTTTATTTGAGACTGGAGGCATGGCAAAGCGGTAGAGAACTAGCCTTGAGTGAAAAAGCCAAGAAACAGCACCCAGATCCTGAGTTCAAACCACCGCACCAGCACACATAAAAGAATATTCTACCAGAAAAATAGCACGTGTTTACTACAAAATATAAGAGATTATGGAAAAACATGAAAAGACACCAGATTGTTAGCATTCTCACAATTTAGAAGATCACTAGTTGAGTTGATTGTGTTTTCTCATAGGTAAATAGGGCTTTTTTTTTTCTTTTCCGTCATTGTTTTTTAAATAGTTTTTAAAGCATGAAGGAAATTAATTCCTTATCTATAGTGTTTTATACGCCTTTGTCTATTTGGATTGTTTTTTGGTTGTTGTTGTTTATGATAGTGATGTGTTTTTACATAAAATGCCAGTAATGTTTACAAAGCTGGTTTTAATTTTCTTCTTTTTTATATCTTATGTTAATTTGATGTTTAGAATTTCTCCTCTCAGTCTGGTAGCTGTTTCTTTTCACAACTTTTGGGAATTTAACTAATTCCTTTGAAATTGGTTTGACTATAGGACCATGATTCAAAGCCAATGCTGGGCAAGAAAATCTCTGAGTCTCTTATATCTCTAATTAAGCAGCAAAAAAATTGGAAATGGAAGTGTGGCAGAGTGGTAGAGTACGAGGCTTGAGTTAAAAAACAATGCATAGGGACAGCACCCATGCCTTGAATTCAAACTCCAGTACTGCACACACACACGCACACACACACACACACACACACACACACACACACACACACAGAACCCAGATTATTCTTTATTCATTTCTTGGAAACATAGGGTTAAAAAAAAGCGCCAGGATATAAATTCATGCAAGGTGTGGAAACTGGAATTATGTATTAAAAGCCTTTAAAAAATTCTCATTACTATAGTTCAGTAATCCACGTCTGATGTTTTCCACATAGCATGTAACAAGAGGTGACCACTAAGATTTATGCGTGGGTGTATTCATCATAGTATTATTTATAATGGTGAAAAATTGGAAATAAACTAATATGCATCCATCAAGACTTGGTTTAAACACACTATTAGGTAGTTATTATATTTTAGAAAATGCATAACAATGTTGAAAATGTTGGAATGTTGCGAAAGGTTGAAATAGCCCTTCTCTGTTTCAATCAGGCTCTACCATTGTTTTCTAGAAGGAAACTCAGAAGGTTTTTTGGAGGTGAGACTTGAGATCCTCTCTTTCTTCTGTCTCCTGTGTGCTGGGATTACAGGCCTGCACTACCATACCCAGCCACATCTTAGACCATTTTTTTTGAGTGTGAAGACAACCTGAGGGATTCATGAAAACCCTTTGTTTTCTAGAAACAGGATGGTGTATCATTACTTTTGTTTTGCTATAATCCAATACTTAATGTAACAATTAAGGGAGGAATAATTTATTTTAGCTCATGGCTTTAGAGGCTTCTGTCCATGGTCTTTGATTTGGGGTGACAGAAGGATTTATGAATGAATGTTGTAACCCATGATCAGACACTTTGCCTTACTGAGTGCGTGTGTGTGCGTGTGTGTGTGTGTGTGTGTGTGCTATGCCCATGGTTTAACTCTGTGCTTTGGTGCTGTCCCCTCACTTTTTTCAGCTCCACTTGTAGCTTTTTGCTGTGGTTCTTTAGAGATAAGAGCTTCAAGATCTTTCCCACCTGGGCTGGCTTGGAGCCCAGATATTTGAATTCTCAGGCTCCTGAGTGGCTGGGCTTACAGGTTCATCTGAAAATTATGACTTGGTGGCAACATTGTACCTGTGATCTTCATGCCTTACACAGATCTGAGAGAAGACACACCCTTGTTGACACTCTGACAGCCCTTCTGTGTTCTCTCCTGTGCTCTGGGATTCCCCCTTGCATTTCTTGCCCTAGCCACTGCACTGAGCTGCCCAAATGCCTTTGTTTCCCCAACAAGAGTCAACACCTGGCTTCCTTCTTCCAGTCTTTCCAGAGCCTCTGTCCATTTCTGAGCTAATCTAGCCTGATCAAACAGTAAGTGAAGGGTCTCCTTAGCTGGGGTGCTATAGTGGCTCACACTTGTAATCCCAGCTATTCAGGGAGCTGAGCTCTGAGGAACACCATTTATTGCCAGTCAGAGCAGGAAAGTCTGTGAGCCTCTCATCTCCAATGACTTACCAGGAAAAAAAGCTAGAAGTGGAGCTGTGGCTCAAGTGGTAGAGTACTAGCCTTGAACAACAACAAAAAAAAAACCTCAGGGACAGTGCCCAGGCCCTGAGTTCAAGTCCCAGAACCAGCACACACACACACACACACACACACACACACACACACACACACACACACACACACACACGGGGAACCTATGCCCAGTGCAGTGGCTCACACCTATAATCCTAGCTACTCAGGAGGCTGAGATCTGAGGATCAAGGTTCAAAGCCAGCCTGGGTACAAAAGGACCTGAGACTCTTATCTCCAATTAACCTCTAGAAAACGTGAAGTGGAGCTTGGCTGAAGGGTAGGGTGGTAGCCTTGAGCTGAAGAGCTCAGAGACAGCACTCAGGCCCAGAGTTCAAGCCCCACGACCCACAAAAAAGGGGGGAGACCTCTTCATTGGTGCCTTTTATCCTCATAGCCTGGCACCAAGAGAGGTGTTCAGGGACTGAATACACTTTAGACTTGGCACCAACCTCAGCTATGGCATTCATAGTCCGGGGTTGTTGAATATGACAGTCACAAGAAAGAGAAGTGACTTCAAACCATGCTGACCTTGAACAGACTGAAGGAACCATGCCAGCATCCTGTCCTCTGCTGAAAATAAAGGGACCCAGCCTCCCCAAAGCTGAGCCCACTGCCCAGGTCAGTCACAGACAGGGCTGTGGTTTGGGGAGATTAAGCAGGTAATGGTGTGTGCTGGTCAGAAGGGGCAGTTGCAGCTCCTAGGAGAAAAGGGATCATGCATTGGCAAGATTAATCTCTTCTTGACCACAGAGTCTATTCGGGACCTTCCAGTGTCATATTTCTCTCCCCTCATTCATCTTCTCTGCCCATCTTGGTGGGCAGACGATAAACCACAAGCTAGTCACACAGAATTAAGAAGCTTCTGTGAAACCCCAGAGATACTAGTCTTGATTCAGAGTCATTGTACAAAATTAAGTCACTGGCCCAGGGTTGGTGATGCCTCACAGGTGTCAATCTGAGCTATTCGGGAAACTGAGATCCAAGCCTGAAGCCAACCGGGGACAGTGGAAAAGTTCCTAAGATACCATCTCTCATGCATGGGCCAACCTAAAGTTGGTTCAAGTTGTAGAGCCCCAGCTGAGCCCACAAGTCCAGTTCGAATCCTGGTACAGGCAAGGATTAACAAATAACTGATTTGTTTGAATGACCACAACTAGAAAATGTTTCCTAGAGCTGAGATTCAGTTACCCTGAAGAGCAGAAGATGTCTTTAAGGTGGAGAGGAAAACTGGGTGCTGGTGACTCATGCCTGCCATCCTTAGCAACTCAAGAGTTGCTCAGATCTCAGTCTAGGATTCCAGACATGAGCCACCACTTCTGGCTTACTTTTCTGGTTGGTTTACTTTGTTTGTTGTGCCAATCGAGAGCTTGAATTCAGGGCTTAGATGCTGTTTCTGAACTTCTTTGGATCAAGGCCACCCTACCACTTAACTCATAGCTCCATCTCCAGGTTTCCACACAAGTGATAAGAGATTTGAGTCTCAAGGACTTTTTTGGTCAGGCTGACTTTGAACCAGGAGCTTTAGACCTCAGCCTCCAGAGTAGCTAGGATGATAGATGTGAGCTACTAGTACCTGGCTTTATTATTATTATTAGAGTCTTTGATTTACTTGTGTCCTTTGGATTTTCTAAAGCCCAATTTTAATGTGTATTTTTCCAGAACCAATCTCAATGTTAGGTTGCTAAAATGTTCAGCCAAACTGTTAATAGAAATCTCTATCAATTCTAAAAATGCTCTTTGTGTTTGTGATTATACTTTTGTTCTTAATTCTATTCTGGTCTCGTTTTTATTCCCCCTCCTTGATTAGATTTCTGGGTTTTGAATATTTTATTCGTCATTTCAGAGAACCCAATCTCATTTATTTAACAATTCTATATTTATGCTTGTTATGTCTGTTAATTCCTTCCTCCTGCTTTCCTGTGGGATTTCTTTCTCTTTTCTTTTCTTTCTTGCTTTTCCTTTGCTGATTTGTTGAGTGTAATAGACAGAGAATTTATTTTGATTTTTGTCTTCCTTCCTAAAGAGGGACAGCTAAGATTATTATTGTAATAATGCTACAGCTTTGGCTGCAACCCATAAATTCCCCTGTGGTTGTCTTGTTATTTTTCTTCCTTTTCTTTTTGCCAAGAGTGGATATTTATGATTCTATTCTATCTTCTACGGAGTTACACAGATACGTGTTTATTAGATTTCAAGTAGTTTCTCATTTAAAGTTATGCTATTTAGCTGCAGTTTGTATGTCCTATAATCAGATCATCTAGGCATTACGACGTTTTCAAGAACTTGCTCAGGTATTTTGGAAGTTTAATAGAATCATGGTTGTAAATAGACCCTGGTGACTGAGACAAAGAAAACCCAAGCATTATCATGGCAGTACTGGATCTACTGCTCTTAAATCAACTTAGCCAATAGGCTTCTCTGGTCTTTGTTATATTAAATGAGAAAAAAAATAATCAAGAAGGTGCCAAGTCAGGAAAATACAAAAGTAAAATGATTGTAGTCTGTGTCTTCCATCTGAAACTCCTGGATGACCGGTTGTTAATCCAGCGTTAGTGGTGATAACATTTTAACATGATAGCAGTATTAATGGCTGATGTCCAGACTGACAAGCTTATACTATACTAGCCAATGTGCCTAGCCCAATGCCGGTATCTCCAGCTTTCCTTTTGTCTCAATGTGACTGTGAGGAGAGTGGGCAGATAACAGAAGGGACTGGCAAGGATGGACAAGATCACAGGGAACAAAGCAGCTAAATTCAAATTTAGGGTAATTCCACTCCATGTTTGGCCCACAACTAACACTTTGGCGATGTCACAAAAGTTCACAAACAGCTGGGCTTTTGTTCCATGTCTCATTGTTTATATGGATGTATTTATTTGTTTGTTAGTGTGTGTGTGTGTGTGTGTGTGTGTGTGTGTGTGTGTGTGTGTGTGTACCAGTCCTGGACTTGTACTCCAGAGCCTGGGCTCTGGTCCCCTTAAGTTTTTGTATTCTTTTTTCCATTCAAGCTTGGTGCTCTACCATTAGAGCAAGGCTTTCACTTTTAACTTTTGGTTAGTTCATTGGAGCTTGGCTTGGCTTTTCAGATCTCCCCTTCCTGAGTGGCTAGGATTACAGGCATGAGCCACTGCCGCCTGACTTGGCTCTGTATTTTATTGGAATGATTTTGTTATAGACTTTGGAGCTGTGCTTTTACGTTTTGTAATTTGTCAGTGTAGCCGTTGGGTTGATCTTTGGGAAAGCAGATTTATTTTTAAAATAAGTATTTTTTACTTATTTTGTGTATGTATTTTGTGTATGTATTATGTGTATTCTTTTGTGTATGTATTTGTGGGTGCATGTTTCATTGTGTGTGAATGTGTGTGCATGTGCTTGCCTATGTTTTAAGCGTGCTTGTTTTGTGCGTAGTGTGCTGAAATGTGGTGTTGGTGCTTTTATGTGCTTGCACATGCGTATGCATGTGTGGACATGAATGTGTGTGTTGTGTGCTTATGTGTGTTGTATGCTTTTGTGTGTGCTTGTGGTTATGCATGTTTGTGCATTTACACATGTGTCTATATGTGTGTGTGCGTGCTTGCATGTGTTTATGAGAATGTTTGTGTGCATTTGTGTGTGTGCTGTGTGTCCTTATGTGTGTATATTGCATGTATGTCTGTGCACGTGCTTGTATTTGTGTGTGTGTACATTCTAGCATTCATACAGTCATGTGTAGGTGCTTATATGTGCACTTCTATATGTCTACATGTTTGCATGTGTGTTTGTGTGTGCGTGTTTATGTGTTCACATGCATTTGTGAGTGTGTTTTGTGTCCTTGTGTGTGTGTGTGTCCTTATGCATGTGTAAAGAGACCTAGCTTAAATATGAAGAAATGCTTGTGAGCATCCCACTTCAACTTTTCTTATGCACTTGGTTTGCTATAGTGGCTACATTCTCAAAACTCGACTGGTGGCAATGATAAACTTCCAAAATAATAATGTCCCCCACAGATACTGTGGCCAGGTGATGAATGAATGGTTTACCCAGAAGCAGACAGACAGGTGAATGGGGGGTCCCTGAGCTCAAAGGACCAACAAATCGGCCCCCTTGCAGCCAGCACAGACAGGAAGAATGGAGGCCACAGCTGCTTTCTGCTCAGGACCCTGGGCTGGGGGGGACCTGCAGCCCCCAGAGTGGCCCCTCTGCCATGCTCTGTCAGGTACCCCTCATGCCTTTTCTTCCAGGAACTGCCTGCATCCCTGCCCCTGTATGGAGCTGGAAATCTATTGCCTGCAGAATGGAGAGTTTCGGGTAAGATGGAGGCAGAGCAAAGGGCTGCCACAGGTGCAAAAGAAAGAATGCCACACTCTGCTTTTCCTCACCTTCTGTTCCCCTGTGGGAGGGGGACAGCAATGTGGTATGAGCCCCGCCTCTTCTGGGTATGGAGGGGTTGACATTACAGGAGAGCAGTGGTCTACGCCTGTCCTCCTAATTACTCAGGGGGCTGAGATCTGGGGATCGTGGTTCAAAGCTAGTGTGGGTAGAAAAGTGCCATGAGCTTCTAGTGGCCCAGTGTTGCACCAAGATGCCACAAAGAAGTGGGTATATGGCTCAAAAGACTAGTGTTTTGGAATCAAAGTTTTGCTTCAAAGCCTAGGCTGATTTTAAACTCTCCAGCCTCCTGTTTCTGGCTCTGAAGTGTTGCCAGAAAACAAGAAAAACAGGAAGAAAATCTCACTGAGATTGTACCACCCAGTGGCCTCCCCCATCAACACTCCAAGTTTGAAAGGATTAGAGGAAATGGATATCACCGTAGCAGATGCTTCAGTCATTCATGTCATAAATCCTCACTCAATCAGTGCCCCGTATAATGTTAAAAACAATGTCCTAAGATGGTTGGAGTTGTCATAAAATCATTATCAGTGGAAATTCTCTCAAAGATGGGATCATTTCAAAATTAGACTTATTTTAAGTAGCCACCAAAGCATTTTTGGAACAACAACAATCTTGTAGTCTTCTCAAGGGATGCTGGTCAACTCCACAATTTTCCTAAGTGAGGAAAATGGCAGGCTTGAGTGTCCAATCACCATTTCTCCTGATTTTCTCCTAGCACCCAAGTTACTCTTGAGCAGTCAGTTCCATTCTCAAGAAAGCTCTTGACCTTTGAAAAGTCTCTGAGGTGCTGTTGGGGCCCTCTGAGATCTGTTATGTGTGTTATTCTAGGCAATCAGGAGATGGTAGCAAAAAAGATACAGGGTACTGGGGCTGGGAGTTTGGCTTAGAGGTAGAGTGCTTGCCTAGCATGTACGAAGATCTCGGTTCAATTCCTCGGTGCCACATAGATAGAAAAAAAGCTGTAAGTGGTGCTGTGGCTCTAGTGGTAGAGCTCTAGCTTTGAGAAAGCCCAAGGAGAGCGTTAAGGCCCTTAGTTCAAGCCCCAGGTCTGGCAAAAAAAAAAAAAGATACAGAATATTAAGGAGAGGGAGGGAGGGAGAAAAAAAGGAAGCAGAGAAAGAGGGAGGGAGGACAGAAGGGAGGGGGCAAGTGAGCAAGGGGCTGAGCAAATCAACAGTGGCTCATGCATATAATCCGAGCTACTCTGGAGGCTCAGATCTGAGGATCTTGATTTGAGAGCAGAAAAGTCTGTGAGTCTCCATTTCCAAAATGACCAGTAAAAAGCTGGACTGGAGATGTGGCCCAAATGGTATAACCTCAGCTGAATAAGTAAGCCAAGCAAACATGAGGCCCTAAGTTCAGCTGCAGTAGTGAGTGAGAAACAGAAAGAAAGAAAAAAAGAAAGAAAGAAAGAAAGAAAGAGAAAGAAAGAAAGAAAAAGAAAGAAAGAAAGAAGAAATGAAGGGCATAAACGCAAAAAAGGAGGCATATAGGGTCAGAGAAAGGAAGGAAAGGACAAAAGGAGGAAGGAAGGAAGGAAAGAAGGAAGGAAGGAAGGAAGGAAGGAAGGAAGGAAGGAAGGAAGGCAGGCAGGCAGGCGAGCTAGGCAGCCTTAGAACACATACTTTCAGAGTTGATCTTAGAATGAATCTAAAGAGAAACCCACTTTCTGAGTCCCCGTATGTGGCGCGCAGTCAGCGTCTGTGGCTTTTCTGCATTGTGTTCTTGAGGCTGCTTCGAGGTAAGGAAAGGCTGGGCTGTGGAGGGCCCTTGCCTGGGTCATTATGAGGAAACAATGGAGCAAAACACCTAGCAGCAGAAGGTTTCATATTTCAAAGCAAAGAAGATGAACATTTTTCTACTTTATGGACTGTGCCACTCGTTTGTGTCATCCCTAGGTGCTGAGTCGTGGGACATCTTTGCTTTGACTTGGGTGAGAGGCGTTCGTGGGGCTGTGTGTAGGCCTGCACTGGCTGAGGTGTCTGGGGGCTTCATGACATTGAACTCGGGGCCTGGGTGCTGTCCCTGCGCTTTCCATTTTGCTCTCTGCCACTAAGTCACAGCCCCACTTCCAGTTTTCTGATAGTTCATAGGAAGTAAGAGTTTCATAAGATTTCCTGCCTAGGCTGGCTTTGAACCACAATCCACAGACCGCAAGCTTCCTGAACAGCTAGGATGACAGGCGTGAGCCACCAGTGGCCATCTTTGTTGGCCTTTCTTGTGTCCAGGGGACTGGACAAGCCAGGCCATCCTTGTTTCTAGTTGGAATCCAGCCTGGGCAGACAAATCAGGGAGATGCTTCTTTTTTTTTTTTTTCCCCTTGGCCAGTCCTGGGCTTGAGCTCAGGGCCTGAGCACTGTCCTTGGACTTTCTCAAGGCTAGAGCTCTACCACTTGAGCCACAGCACCACTTTTGGCTTTTTTCTATGTATGTGGTACCAAGGAATCGAACCCGGGTCTTCATGCATGCTAGGCAAGCACGCTACCACTAGGCCAAACTCCCGGCCCAAATCAGGGAGATTCTTATCTCTAGTGAATTAGCAAAAAAAAGCCATGAATAGGGCTGGGAGTTTGGCCTAGTGGTAGAGTGCTTGCCTAGCATGCACAAAGACCCGGGTTCAATTCCTCGGCACCACATACATAGAAAAAAAAGCCGGAAGTGGTGCTGAGGCTCAAGTGGTAGAGCTCTAGCCTTGAGAAAGTCCAAGGACAGTGCTCAGGCCCCGAGCTCAAGCCCAGGACTGGCAAAAAAACAAACAAACAAAAAGCCATGAATGGAGTTGTGGCTCAGGTGGTAGAGTACCATTGTTGGGTGACAAAAGCTAACGGACAGTGCCCAGCCCCTGAGGGGACATTCGAAGGTTATTAAAGGTATGTCAAAGTGATTCGGGTCACCCTGGCTGAGTGGCAGACTCCCTGAAAGGACACTATCCAGAGAACACCCACACTCCATTTCTTCCTTCTCGAACCTGCACTCCCTGAGATTCCATGGAAGCATATTTAAAACATAATAATCAAATCAAAACTTAGGAAAAATCATAAGTTTTCTTCCTACTCCCGGTGCCCTCCTGTAGATTTGAATGCTGACAAAGTCTAAGCAGAAGTGGAATCTTCAAGGCAGACAGATGGTAGCCCAGTGCAACAACTTCTCCTGCAAACCTTCCAATCCATTAGAAGTTAGAGATGCATTTGCTTTCTTTCTTGTTCCTTTTGTTTTTTAATTGCAAAAGTTTGGTTAATGTCAGACTGTGGGTAGGACTTAATCCCTGAGTGTCTGTCTGTCTGTCTGTCTGTCTGTCTGTCTCTCTCTCTCTTTCTGTCTGTCTCGCTTGCTTACTTGCTTTAATTTAGCAAGCTTCCAAGGACCATCCAGCAACCTCACAAGATGGGTCACGTCAACTAGGCACCTGTAGCTCACGCCTGTAATCATAGCTAATCAGGAGGCAGAGATCTGAGGATCAGGATTCAGAGCTCAGCTCAAGGAAGGAAAATTCCTGAAACTAAAACAATTAAAAGAAAAAAAACATTAAAAGAAAACAAAGCTCAGGTATAGTGCTCTGGCCTTGAGTTCAAGCCCCAGTTCACACACACACACACACACACACACACACACACACACACACACCCTACACACTGGAGAACTGAAGTTTACACCATGTAGGTACTCATCCAAATAATTTTTCCCTCTCAAATATGTTCTTGCAGCCTCTAGCCTCCATTTATTTTTACCAAAGGCAGAATTCCCACTGCCTTTGAAGACACCAGACACCCCAGATCAAACATGGCTGCAGCAGTTGGCTAAGCGACTAGCAGAAGCAAGATAAAGTACAGAAGTTGTTGGTTGTTCTCAGCAAGGCATCTGGGTTAAACAATTAGTACTAATTGCCTCATGTCAAGTCTAGAATTCCCATAAACAAACATGATTCGCCAAAGAAACCAGCCTGAGCTGTTGCTGATTGAATACTGGGTACATTCTTGTTTCAAATCCCTTACCCCTACACACGGTGTGCCCTTAAGAAAATGACTATGACCGTCACCCACAGTGCAAAGACTACACAGTAGAAATAAATTCGTCTGCAAGATAAGGAAAGTCCATGATAAATTAAGCTCTGTGTATAAATTCTTAAGAGTCTCCATTTTAATGCTGGTCATTATTCAACAAATTTTTCTAAGGAAAAAAATGCCAAATAGGCAGGAACGAGTAATTAGGAGAGAAAAGTGAAGCTGTCAGAGTTAATAGGTTACAATACTGTTCACCCTTTCTTGGAGCTAAACCCAGGAGGTAGAGATGGGGTTGGGGGCCTGTGTGGAGCTATGGGTGCTAGGCTAAGTACCCCCTCCAGAAGCTGATGTTGTTTTTCTTTTTAGTCTGGGGTGATGATCAAAGAGAAGGGTGGGGAGAACACATGACTGTAAGGTGCCCTGCAAAAGGAATGGGGGTTCAGGCTGGAATGTAAGAGCTCCTCGAAGCTCGGGGGAGATGGGAAGACTAGAGTGCCACACTTCGAAATACCCGGGGCCTCCATAAATCTGAAATCACTAGGGATATTGTTAGCGTTCAGCAAGTATTATTAAAATGAAGGGAAATTTATGGATGACACTTTGTAACAATTAATCAGGACTGTTGATTAATAAAGTTAGTTCGTTATTCTGAAACCTAGGCGGCTACAAGAATTGTCAGACGGACCATTTTATTCATTATTTTTGATTAATGCACCCAGATTCTCTGACTCTGAAGGCAAAAAAAAAAAAAAGAAACTTCTCTACTATGCAAAATCATAAATACTGAATGAGGATGTATACAGTTAACTTTGGTCATGGCCGAGTAGGAAAATGTATACATGAAAACCAATACATTTGCAGCCAGGATTAAGAAAGGAATCAAAGTGTTGGATACACATTGCAGCTTGAAACCTGTCCATCAAGTACAGATCCCTCCAATGAATTCATTTATTGAAATATGCTGCCTACTTGAAGCTGAGAGAGACCCACACCCCCGCAAGGCAATCCTCAGGTGCCAAAATAACCTAGCTTGGTGACACTCAAGTATTTCTGTGACTCTGGAAAACTCTTGGTGTGACCTTTCCCCTGCCCTGATTGTTTATCTTCAGCCAGATTCTTCTATTCTTCAAGCCTCTGGGCAGTTGTAGTGGCTCACATCTGTAATGAGGCTGAGATCTGAAGATCATGGTTTGAAGTCACCCTGGGGAAGAAAAGTCTTTGAGAATCTTAGTTCACTGTAACCACCAAACTGCTGGAAACAGAGCAGTGGCTTAAATGGTAGAGTGATAGCCTTGAGCAAAAGCCGGAAGGGTCATCATTCAGTCCCTGAGTTCAAGTCCTAGTACCAGCATGTATGTGCACAAGTGTGTGGACACACACACACATACACATACACACACAAAGTTTGGCATTCGGCCACATTACTGTGGGATCGTAAGAAATCCATATTCCTTTTATGATCATTTAAAAAAATATCCGGAGAAGTGGTGCAGAGTGGCTGATTATTCTGTTTTCCTAAACTACGCAATAATAAAAAGTGGCAAAGGGAAAATAAGTGATATGGTAAAATATAATATTGCTAAATGGCTTAGATTTTTTTTGCATTTGTGTTCATTTAGAAAATAATAGGTACAACCTTAATAAAAGCATTTATATATGTATTTTTTACACCGATGATACAAAACCCCAAAGCAAACTCATTAACTAGTAATTTTACCCTTATTAAAATACATTTATTTGTATGCTTACATGATTTGATCGTTTCTTTTTTTTTTAGGAAAAAAAAAAGATATTGCTTTTTCCTTGCAAATATTTCTGTAGATGGCTTCACCACCACCCCCTCCACCCAGTTTCTGTTTATTGGGAAAGTTTTCTAATTTTCTGGAGGTTATAATTAGAGGTAATTTGGCCTGGCTCATAATATTTTGATTCTGGGAAATGATTCGTTTGGAAAAGAATCCTGACAAGATTGTACAGAGCGCACAAATACCAGCGTGTGTGGGGACATTATGTTTAAAAAAAAAAAACAAAAAAACAAAAAAACAATCTTTGGGGAGCCAGAATAGAAGTGAAGCGAAAACAAGTATAAGAATAAAATGGAGAATAAAAGTCTGGAATAAAGTCCAGAAATGCAGAAGCAAGCCAGAGGAGAGGCAGAGAAAGGAAGGAAAGAGACTGGAGGTCAGGGCAGGAGACAAGAGATGGAGGCCAGTTCATCCTCACACAGTGTGTCTGCATCTTTCAGGTGTTGGCCTTCTGTCCTTCCAGGCGAGGAAGATGAATTTGGGAAGTGACAGTAATAACACAGAGAGAATTCTAATCACCATCGCCAGCCCTGCAAGACAAAGGGCTAATTATCGAGACTCGCAAATAGACACTTAAAATGTTGAACATGAAACTCTTCATTATACACGGATGCTGCTTTTGGAGAACATCGAAACAGAAGCATGGGGCGGGGGAGGGGTGACGTGGTGGTGGGGGGGGGGTGGCTAGATTGGCAGGGCCAGGTCTGTTGCTGGGAAGGCTGGCTAAGCACGTTGAGATTGGAGCCAAAACTCCTGTAAAGTGGGCTTTCCTGATCTCTTACCACAGGATAGGTCTCAAAGGCAGTGGTTCAACTGTGTGTCCTGTGTCTTGGACACAGTGCTCTCTTACCTAGAAAGCAGGATGTAGGGGGGTGCGGGGGTGCTTTACATGGTACTATCAATTGGACTTGGCCAAGATACTGCACACATGATCCTCTATGGAAATGGCCCGACAAAAGAAATTAAGAGCAAGGACACTGTGATTCGACTAATGCATTGATCAAATTGGACGCTCTCTTGTTTCAATGGCAACATGCCCCATATAAAAGCATCATTAAAAGAAACTCCACCGTCTCTCTTCCTAATGGGCTGCGATTTGAACAGGCCCCAGTGATTGACGTGGGATGCCAAGGGCTGCCTGTGTTGTTTTTTAAAAAGCCACATCAGATGAGCGCGAGCTAGAAGCAAAGCATAAATTATAGATACACGTCTGTCTCTTTGATGATGGAAGAAGCTTCTCTAGGTGTGTCTCTCCCATCACACAAAGACTTGTATGTTCATCAGACTGGACACAATATAAATATAAAACAACCCCCCCAAAGCCCTAAAACAACAACAACAACAAAAGCAACAAAAACAACAGGGGCAAGGTCGGGGAATCATAAGCCCTTCCTCTGTCCTTCCTTTCTTTGTCTCGGAAAATAAATGTACACCAACGGCCTCCTTCTGAGGCAGCTCGGAAACTTTCCACTTTGGCGAGATTAATTAAACATAAAATAAGTGTGTAAAGATGAAGCTCAATGCCTGGCCAGACTTATGGCACCAGAATTGACTGAATCTGTCAAACTCACTAACAGGTTTTCTTTCTTTCTTTCTTTTTTTTAATCCATTGGTGGCAGGGATCTTGAACTGAAATAGTCTCATCCTCTTGGTTATTCAAAGAAAAACAACAACAACAAAGACATTCAGACTAAGTATTCACAGAAGCTTGCTTTGCTCTGTAAATTGTATTGTTGGCTGGTGATACAATTTGCTTATTACCAAGTTCCAAAAGTTATCTCCTGGAGATTTTAGGGGTCACTGGACACAGAAAGAGGAGAGTAATGAAAACAGGGAAGGGAGGGTAAGGTCAAGATTAGAACTTCAATCCTTTCCAACCTCTACCATGACTCTTTTTAACCCAGCATGCCTTTGACCAGAGCTGCTATGCTCACTCAGTCTTCAACTCAAGATATTTCTTGTCCATCCATTCAAATCTGAGCCTCTAAGAGGGGGTGGAGCTGTCCTTTGGATACTGGCTGTGCCTGAAGGGAGTGACACGCCCCACACACCGGGGAAACATCCTGATGCCTCCAATACAGTGCTGGTAATATTTCCAAATGCAAGACCACTTTAATGCAAAATGGACGCTGAGCCTGGGCACTGTAATCTCGCTACTCAGGAGGCTGAGATTTGAGGATCATGGTTAAAGCCAGTCTAAACAGACAAATCCTTCAGATGATGATGATGATGATGATGATGATGATGATGATGATGATGATGATGATGATTTGGGGGACTGGGGCTTGAACTCAAGACCTGCCCCTTAACCTTGCCATTAAGAATGGTGTTCTACCATTTGAGCTATATCTCCAATTTGGGTTTTTTGCTGGTTCATTGGAGATAAGTGTCTCATGGAGTTTCCTGCCTAGGCTAGCTTCAAACTGTGCTCCTCAGATCTCAGCCTCCCCTGAGAAGCTAGAATGGCAGATTGAGCCACCGGTGCCTTCAGACTCTTACCTCCAGGAAAGAAGTGGCTCAAGTAGTTGAACATTAGCCTTGAGGGAAAAAACAAGAGCTCAAGGCCCTAAGTTCAAGCCCCAGGTGTGTGTGTCGGGGAGGGGGGTGGGAGGGGCAGTCAGAGTAGAGTCGGGAGACAACATCCTTAAAAGCCCTTAAGTGTGCTTCCTGCCAGAGCCCGTTTGACTTCTGTAGAATTAGCTCATAGACTGTTCTTGGCATATCACTTGACTGAAAGATAAGACATTTCCCGTTCTCCCCCAGGTGCAGGGGGTTGGTAAGAGAACATGGTTCTACACAAATCTCCCCAGCATGTCACTCAAATGTCCCATCTCCTTGGGCCTGGCCTCTGGAACTGGGCCATGGCTCACTTAGCCTCACCTCATCTGTAAACAAACGTAACCAGAAGGGACTTGTTCTGCTTACCACCTCTGGAGTGATGTGAATTATTCATACGGCCTTCGCCTGTACTCATTAAGCCGCACACACACACACACAGTCAGACAGAGAGGGCACAGCGAGAAGATTCTAGAAGGACTCATCTTGAGTTCAAGCCACAGTACTTGCAGAAAGAAAAATAACCCAAACAAACAAACAAATCAACTCCAGGCATTAGGGGCTCTGGCCTAGAATCAATCCCAGGACCCAGGAGGCTGGGATCTGAGGATTGTCATTCAAAAACATCCTGGATGACAAAGTCTGTGAGATGCTTATCTCCAATAAACCAGCAGAAAACCAAAGTGGTAAAGCACTTGTCTTGAGTGAAACAAACCAGGGACAGTGCCCAGGTCCCCGAGTTCAAAGCTTAGGACTACCAACACCACCACCAACTAAAGGCTGGAGCATGATTCAAGTGGTAGAGTTTTTGCCTACTGAGTGCAACATCTAGAATTCAGATTCCAGTTCTACAAAACAACAACAACAAAAAGCCACAGCAATAAAAGCCACAGCAACAACAACAACACACACACACACACACACACACACACACACACACACACACACGTAGAAGGAAATTAAGATTAAAAGAGAAAGAACTGGCAACCAAAATCCTCTTTTACCAACCTTCAGAGTCCCTGAGAACTCAGCCAAAACCCTTCCAATCTCCCTTTGCCACATGCACTGGGGCCAATGAAGAAGTTGGAAATATTAAAACCTATCTGTCTTGGTCCATTTCACGTTGCTGTCATGAGTTGCCTGAGAATGAGTAATTTATGAGGTTAAAAAAACTTATTTCCTTTCTTTTCTTCCTTTCTTTCTTTTGCCAGGGCTTGAATTCAGGGCCTGGGCACTGTCCTTGGGCTTTCTTAAAGCTAGCGCTCTACCACTTGAGCCACAACACCACTTCCAGCTTTTTCTGTGCATGTGGTACTGAAGAATCGAACCCAGATCTTCGTGCATGCAAGGCAGGCCCTCTACCACTAGGCCATGCTCCCCCCACCCCAGGCACGTTGGCTTGTTTTGGTTTGTTCATTTGAGACCGGGGTTCTCAAGACATGACCTAGGCTCTACTGGCTGAGATTACAAGTGGGTGCCATCATACCCAGTCTCTTCAAAGTGCCAAATCAGAAAAAGTAAAACATTGTTGCATGATAACCCCTTCCTTAACAATAATAATGTAACTACTGATTCTATTTAGAGAAAGTTGTAACTACTTAGCACAGTGGCTCATGTCTGTAATCCTGTCTACTCAGAAGGATCGCAATTGAAAACCAGCCCTGGTAGAAAAGTCCATGAGATTCTCACTGCCAATTAACTCATCAGAAAAAGCCAGAAGTGGTTCTGTGGCACAAGTGGTAGAGCGCTAGCCTTGAGCACAAAGACGCTCCTGAATAATGCCCAGGCCCTGCATTCAAGCTCCAAGACCAGCAAGAACAAAAAAACGAATGTGTGCAGTGCAGAGCTATTCAATTTGTGTGTGTGTGTGTGTGTGTGTGTGTGTGTGTGTGTGTGTGTGTGTGTGTGTGCGCACATGCTGGTTACTGGGGCTTTAACTCAAGATCTGGGCGCTGTCCCTTAGCTTGTTCACTCAAGGCTGGAGATCTACCATTTGAGCCACACTGCTACTGCTGACTTTTGGCTCATCAATTGGAGATAAGTCTCAGTCTTTCCTTCCCGTGCTGGATTTGAACTAGGATCCTCAAATCTCACCCCTTTGAGTAGCTGGGATTATAAACAGGAGTTACCAATGCTAGAATCCATGCATATAAAAATTAGTAAAAACATATTTTCAAGGGCCGGGAGTTTGGCCTAGTGGTAGAGTGCTTGCCTAGCATGCACAAAGACCCGGGTTCAATTCTTCGGTACCACATACATAGAAAGAAGCCAGAAATGGTGCTGAGGCTCAAGTTGAAGAGCTCTAACCTTGAGAAAATCCAAGGACAGTGCTCAGGCCCTGAGCTCAAGCCCACGACTGGCAAAGAAAAAAAAAATATTTTCAAGCCTTGAGTTTGGCCTAGTGGTAGAGTGCTTGCCTAACATGCACAAAGATTCCTTGGTACCACAAACATAGAAAAAGCCAGGAGTGGTGCTGTGGCTGAAGCAGCAGAGCTCTAGCCTTGAGAAAGTCCAAGGACAGTTCTCAGGTCCTGAGCCCAAGCTCCAGGACTGGCACAAATATATATATATATTTCTTAATTCTTTTCTTTTATACTCAGTTCCAAGGAGGGACATTTTTTATTTAGCTGTGTGTGTGTGTGTGTGTGTGTGTGTGTGTGTGTGTGTGTGTGTGTTAAAGGAAAAATGTTCATGCAAGGTTATAAAACACATATAATTTACACAGGGTAATTGCACACACGTTATTTATGTGCCTTGTTGCTGGTAGAACAGACGATGATTTGATCAATGCATTAGTCTAATCACAGAATTCCTGCTCTTAATTTCTTTTGTTGGTAATTTCCATATTCGAGCAGCAATGTGTAGAATTATCTCGATTTACAGATCTTGAGACCTTGGGAGAAAAATCTCTTGGGAGCCATTTCTGTCTCTTGGGACATTTCCTATTTATTCAATACTGAAGTTTGAAAAGGCTGCAATGTGGATTTCACAAATCTCAATAGCCTCAGAAATTAAATAGGGGCAGGGTGCTACTGGCTTATGCCTGGAATTTTAGCTACTCAGGTGGCTGAGATCTGGAGACTGAGGTTCAAAGCCAGCCTAGGTAAGAAAGTAAATGAGACTCTTATCTCCAAACAGCTAGAAGTGGTGCTGTGGTTTAAGTGGTAAAGTTCTAGCCTTGAGTGAAAAAGCTAAAGGACAGTGCCTAGGCCCTGAGTCCAAACCGTAGTACCAGCACACATACACACACACACACACACACACACACACAAGCACAAACATAGATTTCTGTGCATGCCTAGTAGACTATTACTCAGCCATGAAAAAGAAGGAACCCTATCATTTTCCAAAACACAGAAGAGCCTGTAAGAGATTAAGCTAAATAAAATAAACAAAATAAAGAGAAAGGGGGTAATTCCACTGTAATTATACCTTCAAAAATTCTGATTCATAATGTATATATAATAAATTACACAGGACTCTAGGCCTTCCCACACATGTATCTCCTTTGAGACCAAAGGAGGACACAAAGACAAAAGGCCTACGTGCATCTTATCATGCAGAATATTGTTTATGGAAATGAACTTCAAGAAATGGAAACAGGAGGGGTTTTTTGTTGCTGTTTTTCTTTTCTTTTTGTTCTGTTTATGCATTTATCTGTCTCTGGGAGGGGAAGAGGGTCACAGAAATGGGGAGACAAAGGGCAAACAAATGCAGCAGTGGTACTCACTTGGACACTATGTGGAAAATAAACTCTACAACTTATGCATGGGGACAGGAGGTAAAAACTGGGAGACAAGGGGGAAAGGGGTGACATCTGAAAAGAAATGTACTGTTTACCTGACTTACATAACTGTAGCCCCTCTGTATAGCACCTTTAGAATAACAGTATTGTTTTTAAAAACGATGGGTTCTACTGTGAGACTTAAATGTTAGGGCTGTTCAGGGGTGTTACGGGAAGATGTAAAGGTACTGAATAAAGGGTGTAAAGTTTTGGTTATGAGAGGTATCAGTTCTGAGGATTTAACATACAGAATGACGACTACAGTTACTCATATTTCATGGTCTACTTGATTTTTAGTAAGAGAACAGATATTATTAAGTTCCCTTCATGTCTCCCTCTGAAAAAGTAATCAATTAGATTTGATGACTCATTTTCTAATGCCTGTGTACATCCATTTTCAGTAAAATTACTTGTTTAAGTGATAAAAAGAATACCTCTTAAAAATATAATATTTCATTTGTCCATCATAACTCAGCAAGAATGGCAAATTAAGCCAGGCTGCAGTCACTCACACCTGGAATCTTAGCTGAGAGCTGGAGGATTACAGTTCAAAGCTAGCAAGGAGACGGAAAAGTCCATGAGACTCTTTAATCAATCAGCAAAATGTTGGACTGACGCATGGTTCCAGTGGTAGAGCACCATTCACAAGCAAGTTGAGAGACAGTGAGATCCTGAGTTCATGTCACACTACTCATACACATAAAGAAATGGTCTGAAAAAAATAGAAGTTTGAAATAAAATAGTGTATGAACTGCAATTATGGAGTCAGATGGGTTCAATGGAGCACATTCTTCAAGGCCTACAGTGCACAGAGATAAGTATAGCACAGGTACAGGCCTTCTTAACTATTTTTTGTGGGTTACGGGGCTTGAATTTGGCCTGGGTGCTGTCCCTGTGCTCTTCAGCTCAAGGCTTCTGCCCTACCCTGGAGCCAAGCCCCACTTATCATTTTCCTAGGGGTTAACTGGAGATAAGAGTCTCATATCCTTTTGTGCCTGGGCTGGCTTTGAACCTTGATCCTCAGATCTCAGCCTCCTGAGTAGCTAGGATTACAGGCGTGAGCCATCATGCCCAGCTCCTTCTTACCTTTCTTGGACCCACATGTGCGATCTTCCCTTTTGTGGCCTTGGAACAAGATTACAGGAGAGAAGGAAATGTCCATGTGTTCGTGAGGCACAGCCAGCACCATTTATCACAGGTCCATGTGTGCCAACCTTGTCCTTGCTTTTCAAGACACCCATCATCTGCCAGGCACCCAAGTCAATGCATCGTGTGTGTGTGTGTGTGTGTGTGTGTGTGTGTGTGTGTAGAGAGAGATTGACCTGGGGCTTGAACTCATAGCCTGGGCTCTGTCCCTAAGCTATTGTGGTAAGGCTGGCAGGCTGGCATTCTACCACTTGAGCCACAGCTCCATTCCCAGCTTTTTATTTTGGGTAGCTAATTGGAGATAAGAGTCACATAGACTTTCCTGGCCGAGCTGGCTTAAAACCACAATCCTTAGACCTCAGCCTCGTGAGTAGCATATGAGTAGCTAGCGTAACAGACACGAGCCATCCACGACTGGCTCCTTGCAGCTTTCCTTCTTTCTCTTTTTTTTTTTTTTCTCAGCTCCTAGCCTCTGGCTTCTGTTTATTACAGGATATGGGAAGGAAGAATTTTCTTCCCTGTCGGTGAGTCTGTACCCTTCTCCTCCAGGCTCTGTCTCCATCCTTTTCTTAACTGGACCCCCTACCAGGTGGGAGTCAAATCCTAACTGAATTTTCTGCTTGTACCAAAATATAAAGGATCTTAAGTCATTTTATATTCAAAGATCATATGCCAGTGCTCATTGAAGGTTCAGTGATATTTTGAAATTAGAATCCCATATCTAAAGATGCCAGCAAAGAAACCTCATACAGTGAGGTTGAGAGAGAAACAGAGACAGAGAAACAGAGATAGAGCAATAGAGAAAGTAAAGAGACACAGAGAGAAAGAGAGGAGAGAGAGACAGAGAGACAGAATCAGAGACAGAGGGAAACAGAAGAGACAGAGACAAAGAAATGAGTTCCTGGGATCTAAGGCTTTCTTTGTGTGAATCATCTCATTATTTAGATTACCGGATGTGTAATTTTCCAATATTTGATATTAGAGACTTTTGAAAGGTATTGGTTAAAATTACTTCATGCCTGACATCAATTTGCTTGTATTCATTATCTAGCTAAAATAAAACCTAAAAAAAAAAACATTAGCTGATTAGAGTAAGTAAGCAAATTTCTGATAAATGCAAATGCTCTACTGTTTCCAATGGAATGCTCACAGAAGACAGAAATAGACGGCGCGGGAGGGAGGGCAGTGGTGGTGGCGATGGTCCTTTGGTGTTCCCTTGTCTTGGCTTGAAGCAATGTGGATTTGAGGATTCTCATAATGTCCACAGGGTCTGTTCATGCTTGGAACAAGCCCAGCTCTCCTCAGCAGCTGGCTGCCCCCACGACAGCCCAAAAGCTGAATAATACACCCACTGTAATGCACTCTACTAATGAGCATGGGGGTGTGTCACTTCCGGCCCCCCTGGTCTTGATTTTTCGCTTTCAGCACTTGTGAGCCACTGAGCCCCAGGGGTAGATGTATTCTTGTTATCTCAGAATGAGTCAATGCCAATGATTCTAAGTGTCTGATTCCAACTTTTCCAGCCACCAATACACCCACCAGCCCAGCACCAGTGGCTCAGGCCGGTCATTCTAACCACTCAAGAGGCTGAGATCTGAAGATCATGGTTTGAAGCCAGACCAGGAAAGGAAAATCTATGAGACTTTCATCTCCCGTGAATGACCAAAAGGCCATAAGTGGAAGCTGTGATTCAAGTGGTAGAGCAGTAGGTGTGAGTAAAAAACAAAACAAAACAAAACAGGTGAGTGAGAACTCAAGGCCCTGAGTTTAAGCTCCAGTACTGGCACCAACCAATCAGTCAATGAATCGTGGTACAGAGATAGAAACAGTGTATTGTGTACATATATGTGTACATGTAGAACTGTAACACACACACACACACACACACACACACACACACACACACACTCCCCCACTCTGTAAAATCACAGTGCGCCACAAAACCAGAAACATACAGAATGAGGTCAGTAGTAGGTGATTTTTCTTTTAGTGCAAGCTAAATGTACATGCAAACAAAGCAAAAAAAAAAAACAGCACACTAAATGAAACTCAGCACTTTCCTATAGGAGTGAGAGTTATATTAAAGGAGAGAAATGACGGCATGCCACAGGACTTTTAGAATTCCCAACAAGGTACCCCAAATCTCCAGATAGCTAGGAGAACAGCACAGCATTGCATTTGACTTGTATACACTTTCCATGTGTCCGGCTGTACACACTTGAATGCTGCTTTACCTTGGAGAACTCAGCACAGCACCTGCAAATTAAGTTTGCTTGGGGCAGCTCTCTAGGGATTCTTTTAAAAAAAAATAAGTTTAATCCAGAGATGGTTGAATCAGAGACGGCCTAACTTGTAATGCCAAGGGCCAACTGTAGACAAAATGAGTAAATGATTTAGGTACTGGTGATTCACAATAATTCCTCGAAACAAGGAAATTTGGAGGGAGGAATGAGATTGGAGAGAATGAGGTGGGGAGAATGGTGGAAGGGGTAGCATTGATCAAGATGCGTTATATTCATAAAATGACATGCTGATCGGAAACCCCTTTGTATATGATTTAAAGACAATAATAAATAAATGAAGAAAATACAACTTAAGCTAAGAAATAGGTGAAATCAGCCATTGCCTTTTTTCTTTCTTTTGCTGATAGTAGAGTTTGAATTTAGGGCCTTTGCTTGTTAGCCATGTCCTTCACACTTCTTGCCTTTTCCTTCCTCTTTTTCTCCTCTTCTTCCTTTCTTCCCTCTCTCTCTCTCCTGCCCTCCCTTCCTCCCTCCCCTCCTCCCTCCCTCCTTTCCTTCCTTCCTTCCTTCCTTCCTTCCTTCCTTCCTTCCTTCCTTCCTTCCAAATGGACAAGGGAGATTTTGACATGGCATCAGCCATGATCTTCTTGTCTCTGCCTCTTGCATAGCTGGAATCACAGATGATTTCACTCCATCCATCTTATTGATTGAGATAGGGTCTCATTACCTTTTTCTCCCACAATCCTCCAAATCTCTGTGTCCCAAGTTGCTAGGATTACAGATATGATGCATTGTGCTTGGTCTCTCTCTCTAGAGGAGAGAAACATTTCAAACAAAACAGTAAAACCTGCTGTCAAGCTCATCGGTCCATTTGTTGAGCTTCCTACTCTACCCAAGTGTCTCTACGGGGTGGGGACAGGAGGGGGAGACGAGGCAATTTATTTATTTGAGCCCAGTATTCTTCTTCGTGTGTGCTCATGCCAGGGCTTGAACTCAGGGCCTGGGCACTATTTTTAGCTTTTTCCCTCGAGGCTAGCACTCTACCTCTTGAACCATACCTCTAGTTTCAGCTTTATTGGTGGTTCATTGGAAATAAGAGTCTTGTAGTCTTTCCTGTACCAGGCTGGCTTTGAATTGTGATCTTCAGATCTCAGCTTCCTGAGTAACTAGAATTACACATGTGAGTCACTTGTTCCCTAGCTGTTTTCTCTCTGTGGGTATTTATATTTAAATATATATATATAAATGTTTTTTATAAAAGTGATGTACAGAAGGGTTACAGAAATGAATACATTTCTTTTTGGGCAACGTCACCCCTTTTCTCACTCTGCCCTGTTTTCTTAAGATACTGAAATGGTGTACTCAATGTTTATATTGTTTTTATTTCCTTGGTTCTGTTTTTACCCATCATTTCCAATAGTATCTACCAATGACTTACTGAACAGTACAGAACTGAACTTTTGGTTAAACACTTCCAAAATAAATGTACAAGGTCTGCTCTTCGGGCAAACATGTACACAGGCCTTCCCACGTCCCAACAAGAGTCTAACGCCAGTCTTATCAGGACCAGGCAGGATAAGGCTACTTTATGTAAATGGTTCATTATTATTAATTTCTGCTGTTGCTGAAGGATTTATGAACTGCGAAGGACTTCATGAATCAGAAGGAAAAATGTTCCCCCACCCCCAAACCAGCATCGATAAATAATGACTTTGATTCATGGATCCCATCCTTATGTGTGCATTTTCAGGAGAGGGAAAAGGGAAATTACAGAGTTGTCTTGGGGTAAGGGGGGAGAAATTGGAGGGGTGGACCTCAAGACAGTGGCAGTGAGCTATGGAGGAGGTATGCATAGGTGACCTCCCTCCCTCCTTCTCTCTCTCCATTCCTTCTCTTTCTTTCCTTCCTTCTCCCTCTCCTTCCTTCCTTCCTTCCTTCCTCCCTCCCTCCCTCCCTTCCTTCCTTCCTTCCCTTCTTCCTGCTCTCTTTCTCTTTCTCTCCTTCATCTGTTTGTTCCTTCCTTCCTCCCTCTTTCCCTCCTTCCTCTCTCCCCCTTTCTTATTTCATTCCCTCTTTCCTTTCTTTCTTCTCTCTTTCCATCCCTCTCATACTCTTCTTCTCCTCTTCTGCCTTCTCTGTCCTTTCTCCCTCTCTTTCTTCCTCCTTTCTTCCTTCTTTCCTACTCTCTACTCCTTTTTTTTTCTCCCTCCTTCTCCCCTTTCCTCCCCCCTCCTCCCTCCTTCTCCCTCTGGGAATTTCAAATCCTCAGAGACACTCTCCCTCCCTCTCTCCCATTCATTTCCAAGTAAGCAAGTGCTAGATTACTACAGCTTCAGACTTTGCTAACTGTAAACGAGGTTAGCAGATATCGCAGCTCATGAAAAGTCATTTTCCTCATTATTTTTAGTGTCTATTTCCTCTTTCCCTCTCTCCCTTCTTCCCTCCCTTTCTTTCTCTCTTTCTTTTCCCAATCCCTGTGTTTGAACTCAGGGCCTGGGCACTGTCCTTGGGGCTTTTCACTCAAGGCTAGCACTCTACCACTTGAGCCACAGCTCCACTTCTGGCTTTTTGTAGTTAATTGACAATGGGAATCTCATAGACTTTTCCTGCCTGGGTTGGCTTGGAACTGAAGTCCTCTGAACTCAGCATTCTGAGTGGCTAGGACTACAGGCCAAACCACTGGCACTGGCTTTAGTCTATACTCATTGTACCAAGAAACTTCTCCATGGAGCTCCAGAGGTACATTTACTAAACCTTGCTCAGACCAATTCTCTCTTCATGTTTCTCTTCTACCTCCCAAACCCTTAGGCCTACTTCCTCCATTACTACGATGTTTACACGTTCATTTGGGGGGGGCGGTGTGTGGAGTGTGCATGTGTGTGTGTGTTGGTACTGGGTCTTGAACTCAGACCTTACGCTCCTACTAGCTTATTTGTTCTTGGCTGGTGCCTCACCACTTAGGCCACATCTCCAGTCTGTTATTTTGTGGATTACCTGGAGATAGAGTCTTGCCAAGCCTCCCCTGCTTACACTGGCTTTGAACTGCATTTCTCCAGATCTCAGTCTCCCGAATAAGCAGGATTCCAGGCATAGAAGCCTCCGGACACTTGTAAGAATATCCTTTTTTCAAACAAAACAGAACAAAACTCCTTCCTCTAGAGTTCACCTGCAGAAACTGATTGGCTTCAGCAATGGACGACAAATCAGAGACTGGTTATTGGTGTCCTTAACCTTTGCAAAAGAGTGTGCCAACTGGAAAGGCACTAATTTCTCAGGAAGATACGATTTTCCCAGCAGCCAGGGTTGGCTTTCTACATGTAACAAACTCTTACCTCTTAATCCTATTGTGAAAAATCCATAAAGTACCTTAAAAGCAAATAAATGAACAGATAGCTTTATTTCCTTTTGTTTGGCTTGATTTTTGTTTTGCAATGAGTTAACCTGAGACCACTTCCGGGCAGCAGTGAACACCACTCTTATTTAAAGCTAAGAAAAAAAAAAAAAAGAAAAAAGAAAAAAAAGAACCAACAACAACGAAGATACAAAGAAGACAATTATCCTACAAGTACGTGACAGAACATTGGAACCGAGTCAAGATGATAACTTTCTATTTCTTCTCTGAGTCTCTCTCCCAGCAATGAATCCATTTGTTTGTTTATTTATTTTTAAATTTGTGCCAGCGTGGGCATTGTCCCTAAGCTGTTTTGCTCCATGCTAGTGCTCTACCACTTGAACCATGGCTCCATTTCCAGCCATCTCGGTAGTTAATTGAAGATTAGAGTCTCATGGACACAGATTGGCTTTGAACTGAGATCCTCAGATCTCAGCCTCGTGAGTAGCTAGGATGACAGATGAGAGTCAACAGGTACATGGTTGAGTTCAAATGAGTTTCTAGACAATCAGATACTCAGGTAGAGTGAATTGAAGTGCTAAGACCTACTAGAAATATCCAGTGACACGAGGAGCCAAATAAACCCAAATAAACCCAAACGTGGGCCTGAGTGAGCACAGAGAGCACAGATCCAACCCTGGGCATGAAGAGAGCTGCCCATCCAAGGTATGAGAATCAGAACATGAGGGGCCCTTGGTGTCAGGTCAAGATCTTAAGTTTCATTCTAGCTGCCATAGGGAAATATTTGTTAGATGAATCACTGGACAATTAATTCCACTTGCTTTATGACTAGGGAACTTTATTGAAGTAAACATGCTCTAACCCAAAAGTAGGGAGAAATATATTTTCTTCAGTGTATATATACTTTCCTCACGAAGAAAAAAGTGGATTGGATGCCTTGAAACATCTTCCTTCCCCCACCCCCATATCTGGTTGTTCTAATATAAACCAACCCTTTTCTGTTCTTCAGAATGCCAATGGTTGTTTAACGCTGAACAAGTAGAAAGAAAGGGCATTTGGGGAATTAAATATAGACGCCGAAAAAGTGGGACTTTTTACGCAGATTGACTGCATTGAAAAATTAGAGCTATGGGTAATCCAATAGAGTAAAATCAAACGCCCCCAAATAAATAAATAGTTGTCTTTTTTTAAATGAGCTTTCCATCAGCCGCGATCCATTTGTCTGCTGTACTATGGCACCTTTCTCTTCCTTGGCAATGTCACCCTTCCCTCCGAAAAGAGTTCTGTGTATTTGAGCCTTGCAATCAGAATTAAATGTACCAATATATATTGTTCCCAAGTCTACATATTTTTTTTTCTGTCGAGAAAAGACAGAGTGACTGCTCCTTTTATGGGAAACCAGTTATTAATCCAGTAAGTCTGCATGAATCAATATCTTTGTGAAATGACACCATGTTCAAGTTATTTTATGTGATGTTGATGGTTAGCTAATTTTGGAATGGAGAACATTTCTTGGAGAAACAGACTTAGTATGATTTAGTGATGAAAATGTCAATCATTGTAAGTTGTATATCTCTGTCGGGGCAGAAGGGGGTAGATTTATTAAAGAAACTAGAGTCATATATTCCTTGACACACTCTGACCCAAAACATCCATTTTTGCTCATAATTCCATTTGGCAAAGTGACATCGACTATAATCACTAACAGGGAGTCAGTGCAACTACCATTGTTCAGAGCCTTTGAGTCAAGGGTTCTTTCTGCCCGAATAATACAGCATAGGAGGTGCACCTGGCCCCAACCTTATATGCTTTGCTCCAACTGATAGTAGGTACATTTGCATAATGCTGGTCAGCTTGTAAAGTTCAGCCTTCAAAAATCACACTTGCATACGAAAGTCATACTCAAGTGCACTCCTCCTGTTAGGATATTAGGGTGGTGAAACCTGAGTCCACACATACAACCGTCCAAGGGGAAGGGTGCGGTCTATACGCTCTTCATTTAATCCCCAAAGATTGGCTACTTCCCAACACAACTTTTTCCTCTGCCACTTTCTTCTCACACTGGTGTCTGAGGCTGAGATCTGAGGATTGGGCCTGGAAGCCAGACCATGTAGACAAAGCTGAGAAACGGTCATTTCCAATTGACCAGCAAAATGCCAACAAGTGGAGCTGTAGCTCAAGTGCTACAATAGCAGCCTTGAGAGATGAGAGAGAGAGAGAGAGAGAGAGAGAGAGAGAGAGAGAGAGAGAGAGAGAGACAGAGAGACAGAGAGACAGAGAGACAGAGACAGAGAGACAGAGAGACAGAGAGAGAGAGAGAAAGCAAGCCTCGAGTTGAAGTCCTAATACTGGTATAGACACACACACACACAGTGCACAAAAGAGAGGGAGAGAAAGAAAGGCTAATGGACACAAAGAGTTGGGAGACAAGGTCGAGACTCAAACGTCATTATAATTCTACACTTTAACTGACAAGCCATGCAGACATAAGATAGCTCCTTTTAACTGAATTATAGGTAAAGTGATGACCCTGGGAGAGGTTCAGCCAGTGGTGAAACAAGGATGCATTGATTTACCATGCTAAGGATTTTCTCTCTTCGCCAAGAATGGACGCATCAGTTATTTGTAAACGCAATGAGATAGGTAGGTTTTCTAGATTAGCAGTAAGGAAGTGAGATCTACCTGCCATATTAACTTTTTTTTTTTTTTTTTTTTTTTGCCAGTCCTGGGCTTGAGCTCAGGGCCTGAGCACTGTCCTTGGACTTTCTCAAGGCTAGAGCTCTACCACTTGAACCTCAGCACCACTTCTGGCCTTTTACTATGTATGTGGTACCGAGGAATCGAACCTGGGTTTTCATGCATGGTAGGCAAGCGCTCTACCACTAGGCCAAACTCCCGGCCCCCATATTAACTTTCGACTCTAGCTTCTGCTCCTCCCCTATCACCTCCCCCTCTCTCCTTTTTCTCCTCCTCCTCCTCCCCCCCCCACTCCTCCTCTCCCCCCCACTCCTCCTCAGAGACAGCATCTGAGCCCTGAGTTCAAGGCACACACACACACACACACACACACACACACACACACACACTCGCGGTGTTATAAGCAAATGTCACAGTCTAGAGTGAAAACCTTCAATGCTGACATTGCTGGATGGAGCTCTTGGGGAGTGGCACTTATTAGGCTGGAAGGCACTCACAGGGAGAGGCTGGGGCCCTTTCCCTCTGTGGATGGCCTAGGGAGACCAAAGAACTCCAGCCCTCGCTATGTGACTCTAGCTATGAGACTGTCAAGATCTATAGACCATATCAGCGCCCTGATCCAATCCCCTCTGATTGGATGTTCCTTCCCATGCACACCTCTGGGATCCTGTTCATGTGTAAGACACCCAGGGACACTGGGCCATGATGTGACATCCAGGGACCCTCAGAAATGACTGCTCGCATGTCCCAGGCCTACACCAAGGATTGCTCAAGGCCACAGTGAGAAATGCAGAGTCCCTCTACGGGAGGGAAGACAGAGATCCTTATTACCAGGCTCCTTTTCTGCTTTCAAAAGGATCCAGAACTTCCTATTTGTCTAGGGTCCATGGGGCCAAATCAGAAATGAAACCCAGTGGCCAAACTCCACTTTCTAGAGCTTTCTCTCAAGCATGAGAGAGCCTTCCATGGGAACTTCTGTAGGGTCTATTCTTATACCTTGGGAGAAACAAGAAATCCGCCTCCCTTGGAATGTGCTGTGGAGCTGTTGCCTTTAATCCAGGACTTTCTGAGGCTTATCTTTCTTTTGCACTACCCTGGGGCTTTTTCCAGGAAGACCTGGGTTGATTGCAACCCAAAAGTACCTGGGATCATGCATCCAGATTTCCCAATCTCACAGCGGCTGGGATTCCTGGCCTGAGCTCAGTAGCTTTAAATTCAGAGCAAAATATGTTTCCTTGGCTCCTCAAAGAGCTCTCGGTGTATCTTGAAGTTCTAGTCTAGGATTTCTTGTGAAATCTGGCTTCTTTGAAGGCAGGACAGAGAGAAGAATCTTACAGGTCCTCATTTTTCATAAGGTGGTGTTTCACCACCGAGCTCCCCCACCCCTGTTAGATTTCCTTCCATGAATTGAAAGGAAAACTATTCCCTGTAAAATACAAAATCTATTGCTGAGCACAGCAAGGAGAATTAACCTTGATTACTGCCATAATTTACTAATCAAACCTGGAGACCTGCTAATCAAGCTGGAATTGCCAGATGCTTAATTTTTTTATAGTAACATAACCAAAATTGAACATTTGGTAAACAAGGGATGTGTGGGTATGAGATGGAGAGATTGAGAAATGGCAAGAGAAATCAGAGCCTGCCAGACTGGAAGAATCTGATATTTGCTCCATTAAATTATGGGTGGTAAGTATACTAAACACAGATAGACAGAAATGCAGGATGGGGTAAGACCACTGAAAAATATTCAAGATTAAGCATAGAGGTTAAACAGGAACAACAAAAACAAAACAAAGCCAAACAAAACAAAAATCTGTGAGCCAGATGTTGGTAGCTCACACCTGTAACCCACTTCCAGAAAATGGATGGTTCATTGGAGATAAGAGTCTTTTCAACCTTTCTGTGTGGGCAGGCTTTGAACCACAATCATCAGATTGCAGCCCCTGAGTAGCTGGGATTACAGACATGAGTCACTGGTGCTTGGCTAGGATATTGTGTTTAATTCACATTGCATGGACAACTGGTCAAACAAAATGGGATTCATCTGAGAAATCTCAGACTTTTGTCTGTCTTTCTGTTGCTTGCTCTTTCTCACTGCTGGCTCTTAATATGTCTGTAGGAACATCTGTATTGTCAGAATATGTTAAATTCTAGAGAGTTCTTCTTCTGTGTTCTCTTTTTCTTTTCTCCTTCTCTTTCTTCTGGGAAGAACCAGACACAAGCAAAAGAGTTAAGTTTGCATTCAGAATAATCTGAGTTTGTCTTACTCATCTTACCTTTGCAAGAAGAAAGGTCCTGGTGTCAAACTTGGCTGCTAAAGAAGTGCTTCTGTTTTTGTTTGTTTAGTTGGTTGTTGGTTTGGGTCAGTCCTAGGACTTGAACTCAGAACTCAGAACTCAAGTCTGGTGTTCTACCTCTTGAACCACACCTCTACTTCTGACTTTCGTGGTAGTTTAATAGAGATAAGCGTCTCATGAATGGGCCTAGTGGTACAGTGCTTGCCTCACATGCACAAAGACCCAGGTTCGATTCCTCAGTACCACATACTTAGAAAAAGCTGGAAATGGTGCTGTAGCTTAAGCAGTAGAGCACCCGCCTTGGGGGAAAGCCCAAGGACCATGCTCAGGCCCTGAGTTCAGTCCCCAGGACTGGCAAAAAAATAAATAAATAAATAAAAGAGTCTCATGGACTTTCAAGAAGCTGACAGGTGTGAGCCACCAGTGCCTGGCAAGAGAATTGTGAGTTTTCAGGTTGCGCTTGTGTATTTCCCCTCCTCCCCCAGGCCCTGTGAGTGTGGGATGCCCACAACCCAGAACAGTCAACCTCACTTTGGCCAAATGATTCAACTTCTGCAGAAACAGGAGACATTAAGAAAGAGTAAGTGACACCAGGTTCTGGTGGCTACTCGGGAGACTGAGATTTGAAGATCACAGTTCAAAGCCAGCCGAGACACAAAGGTTCCCTGAGATTCTTATCTCCAGTGAAGCACCAGAAAACGGAAAACAGTGCTATAGCTCAAAGTAGTAAGGCGCTAGCCTTGAGTTAGGGACAACGCCCAGGCCTAGAGTTCAAACCCCACAAAAGGAAATGAGGACGTCACCAATCCACCTTCTTGACATAGTACTAGGTGTCAAGAAAACAGAAGAATCCCCACACCTGAAGGAAGCCAGAAACGCCAAGACACACACCAAGATTTACTCCCGAGCTGCTTGCAAAAGAGTAAACTAAAAAGAACGCGAAAGATGACATTTGTAATGAATTTCACAAGCCACCACAATCCTTTCTTTCTCACCCACCCTCCTCACCCCTAAGGCTAGACCTGCCAAAAGAAGGCTTCGGAACTCTCTCTTCTTACTTGTCTTTATTTAAATATTTTATACAGTTGTCAGTGTCCGAGTGCAGTGGGAACTGTCATTTATATTCCGGTCCAGTCTCAAATGAAACTTAGGCAAGCTCCAGCTGTGGTTGAGCACAGGGTAGGGTTGAGCTGAGAGGTAGATTGCCGGGGAGAGGGGAAAGAGAAAAGAAATGAAGATGGATACTTAATGTAGGTGGTATGTATTTCTATAGGCCTGCCCTATTTGCCGCTTTCAACCTGATTTGTAATTCGATGGGTTTTGTGACATTATGATAAGGCTTGATGGCATGGCGGAGTTCCATTTAGCAGAAGCATTGATGGACCTATGAGTTACAGAGAGTGGTAGATGGGAAATGAGACAAGATTTGAGCCCTGCGGCTTAATGCTAAGTAGGGGAGGGGGAAGATCAGCCCAACACCAGCAACTTGCTCTGTTTGGAAGCTGTAGTATTTCATGCTTTTCTGTCCATTAGACTTTGCCAAAGTAAACTTGGGGAAGGATAAAACATTTTCCAGATAAATTCAATTTGCGCTAGTATGGAACTGAAACTTTCTCTCTGTCGTGCAGTGATTTAACTCCGTGCGTGGCAGGAGAAATGCATTTCTCCTTAGGTGGTGTGTCGAGAGTGAAGGGCAGACAGATCAGATGGGAAGAGGGAGGAAAGAATTGGTGCTGTGGGTATGGAAAAATACCCAGGGTCATTGGGGTCACACCAGAATCCTGAGGTCCAGGTGTGTGGAGCCACGGAGAGGCTGAGAGTATGTGGGAGCCAGTGGTGATTCACTGGCTACTCAGGAGGCTGAGATCTGAGGATCGACATTTGAGGCCAGCTCAGACAGGAAAGGCCATGAGACTCTTATCGCCAATGAATCATCAAAAAGCCAGAAGTGGTCGGGAGCGATGGCTCACACCTGTAATCCTAGAGGACCACGGTTCAGAACCAGCCCAGGCACTAAAGAACATGAGACTCTTATCTCCAGTTAATCACTAGAAAACAGGAAGTGGGGCTGTGGCTCAAGGGGTAGGGTGGCAGCCTTGAGCTGAAGACCTTAGGGACAACGCCCAGGCCCAGAGTTCAAGTCCCATGACCGACAAAAAAAAAAAAAAGCCAGAAGTAGAGGTCTGGTTCAAGTGATACAGCACTAAGGCTTGAGTGAAAAAGTTCAAAGACTAGGTCCTGAGTTTAAGTCTCAATACTGGCGTACACACACACACACACACACACACACACACACACACACACGCTATATCATCTCAACAAAATCCAACTTCCTGGCTTTCAAAACCTCCTGGGATCATTTCTTGAGCCAGACTGTGAACAAGCAGATTCTGTGCTCCAGGATCTTCCAGTGATTTGACTCCTTGGCCTGTCATAAGGAATAAGCTGACAAGACAGGGAGGAGCTGCCATTGCCACATTAGCAACTTGAGGACGTCTAGAATGCGGGCCATCCGACAGGCCACACACATCCTGGGACTTACAAATCAGCTGATAGTTTCTGAGCCCTCCCAGGGCCCTGGAGAAAGCCAAAACCCACTGTATACGGAAAAAACAACAGACTGAACGTGTCTCTCTCCCCTGACCACAAAACCAGGCTCTGTCTAAACACAAAGTCCTTCTCATCTGGAAGCTCATAGATCTGAGACAGTAGTATTCAATGAAGAGTTCCAAATAATGGCTTTCTATTTCTCTCTCTCTCTCTCCTCTCTCTCTCTCTCTCTCTCTTCATTTGCCATCTAATATTATTCCTTCCAATATTCTCAAATGAATTCCCTTCATTGCTTTTGGGCAGAGTATCCATCCAGTGAGATCTCTAGCAAGAATCTCAGTACAAGATTTTTCACTTTCTACCAAGGGGATGTGTGGCTCTGCTCTCCGGGGACCTGCCACGGAGAAAATTGGGTAAGTGATCCTCTGTGCTCCCTGTTGCATTCGGAGAAGAAGAACCAGGGGTGTGAGGAGGGGCTGAGGGTCAGGCCAGTCTGTTCAGCTTGTTGGGATCTGGCAGGTTAATGCGGGTGGAAACCAACCTGCCCTGCCTCCTCTTTGTCCCTTTAATCTCTCTTGTGTTTCTGCATTGACCTCCGGCATACATCTGCCTTGTGACCTTCTTTTCTGTTCCCAGAACACAGGCAGCCATGCAGGGCTGTGACAGGGTAACACCGAGGTGATGGCCTCTCAGGCCTCCAGTCAAGAGGAGGAGGTAGTCCAGGCGATTCAGGGCCCAGGACAGTCACAAAACCCAGCCTGAACACCACGGGAAGTCATTGAAAGAAGACAAGAGACAATACACCCCTAAAGGGGGCATCTAAAACAACCACCCCCTCTCTGAGCGCTGTGACTCGCATCTGTCTTTCATCCTAGCTACTCAAGAGACTTGAGTTCTAAAGATCATGGTTCCAAGCCAGCCAGTCTCATGAAAGTATCCTGAGACTCTTATCTCCTGGGAACCACCACAAAGCTGCCAGCCTTGAGTGAAATAAGTCAGGGAAGGCGCTCAGGACCTGAGCTCGAATCCCAGGATAAGCAACTCCATAAATAAATAGTCAGGAGCAAGGAACAATACAAGATAATCCGGTTTCATTTCAGGGGAGGGCTGGTTTGCACCTGTTGATAGCCAAAGCACTTTCTAAGGAAGGATCAAGAAATCATTTTGCAGGGAAAATTGCAACAAGACAACGGAATGAACACACAGAGAAGTTTGGGTTTAAACACATCTTTTTTTTTTTTCTTCTGAGCGTTGGCGATTAGTACTGAAAATTACAGATTTTTCAATATTTGCTTTGGTGCAAACAGCTGTCACTCTTAGTGCCAAATTCAGCCAGAAAATATGATGTCTCGAGCGGAGTGTTTGCGCTTTGAAACAGAGCCTGGAGGCTTCTGGCAAGCTTCAGAGGTCCCTTGACTGTACCTTTGGTTTCCAGCCCGATCCCTTTGCACAAAAACAAGACCTTTATGTGGTGTCTTAGGTAAAAGCCTGAGTGCTTGGCTTGAGTTCTTCCTGGACCCGATTCTTCTGACTGCTGTTCCAGAATTCAGGTTCACCACAGCCATTGAGGGCACAGCTGCATAAGGCAGAAAAAAAAAAAAAGATTGCAAATGAACATAAGGAGTAACAACAACTACGCAGGTGACCAGAAGGCATCAAAAGGCATCAGAACCTTCAGGCAACAACCTCTTCTCTCTTCACTTGACCTCCACTGTTGCAGATACATTGAGGCCTCTGTAGAGCTGGTTAGGTAATAGTAAGCATCACATACTGAGAAATCAGTCCACCTTTTAATTATCTTTCCATCCCGTTTCCATCCCATTACAGCAAGGTAGAAACCCCAGCTCGTACCCAGAACATCATCTTTAATCACATCTTAAACTACCACAAAGAAAAGCAAACCTAAGTTGGACACCAGACTGACTCAACACTTGAGAGCCTGGCTAATGGGAGGCTAAGAATCGGAGGATTTTAGTTGGAGGCCAGCTCCAGCAGAAATAGTCAAGAGACGACTCCCCCCACTCCCCCCCCAACATATACACTTCTCAACATACAGTTGAGTACCATGATGTGTATCTATCATGCCTAATTATGTGAGAGGCTGAGGTTGGGAGGATTCTGGTGCCAGGCCAGCCTGAACAGAAAAGGCTGAGAGACTCTGTCTTAACTTAGTGATGCTGGAGATGGTGGCACACGTCTATCACTCCGGCAAGGATAGGGACTTTATAGTAGCTGGGTTGTGGCTTGGGTGTGTGCCCAGGTGAAAAGGAAGAACCCCTCCCCCACCTCCATCCTTCAAATAACCAGTGAAACCAGGTGCTGGTGGACCACAGCTCTCATTCTAGGTACTCAGGAAACTGAGATCTGAGGATCAAAGTTTAAAGCCAACCAAAGCAAAAAAATCCCTAAGACTCTTCTCTCCAAAAGACCAGAAGTGAAGGCGTGGTTCAAATGGTAGAGCACCAGCAAACAAAAAGCAACCACAACAAAACTCAGGGATACACACACACACACACACACACACACACACACACACAATTTTGTCCCACTAGCTAGTTTCAAATACACTATTCTTGGTTGTCTATTTTCAGAGTCACACAGCTTGCTACAGAACATTTTCAGTGATTCCTCCGATTTAACTCCAAATATAGTCAGGCAGATGCTTTACCACTTAAACCACACCTTTACTCCTTCCCCACCCCCAACCCTGTTCCTGCCATAGACCTGGGACTTGAACTCTGGGCCTGGGCACTGTCCCTAAACTTCTTTGGCTGAAGACTGGCACTCTACCACTTGAGCCACAGTGCCACTTCTGGCTTTTTCCGAGTAATGTATTGGAGATAAAGAATCTCACGGACGTGGGGTACTGGTAGCTCATATTTATAATCCTAGATATTCAGGAGGCTGAGATCTGAGGATCAAAGTTCGCAGCCAGCCTGGGCAGAAAAGGCTGTGAGACTTTTTTATCTCCAATTAGCCACCAGAAAATCAGAAGTGGAACTATGGTTCAAAGTGGTAGAATGCAAGCCTTGGGCAAAAGAGCTCAAAGGATAGTACCTAGGACCTAAGTTCAAGCTCCATGACCAGCAAAAAGACAAAAAGAAAGAGAGAGAAAGAGAGAGAGAGAGAAAGAGAGAGAGAGAGAGACAGAGACGGAGACAGAGACAGAGACAGAGAAAGACAGAGACAGAGACAAGACAGAGACAGAGAGAGGAGAGAAAGAAAGAAAAGGAAAGAAAGAAAGAAAGAAAGAAAGAAAGAAAGAAAGAAAGAAAGAAAGAGAAGTGTCATACAGATTTTCCTGCCCAGGCTGGCTTTGAACTGTCATCTTTAGATGTCAGCCTCCTGAGTAGCTGGGATTACAGGTGTGAATCACCAGACCCCAGCTGGTACTCACTTCTGGTCTGCAGGAATCCATTGCATGTCAAGGCCAGTGGTCCTGGAATAGAAAGGACTTTGAACACTAAACAAAGCCTCCAACTCTTTGGGTTTCACTCTGCTCCTGCCCTGAGGAACCGGCTGCCTCTCACAGGTTCTGCTTTCCCTATCCCCTATGACTAATTCCCCACTAATTTTCCCAGATCAAATCACAGCAAAATATTTCCATTTGCCATCTTCTGTTTTCCAATTGTTCCTCTGTTTCTCTATCTCAGTAAACACTGGTTCTGCTTATCGTTTCTGAGCAAAGACATGAATCATTTGCCGAGAAGAAACCACAGAGGCAGCTGTCGCCCATTAGAGGCTGACATTGGGGAAGGGTGGGGAGGTGGGGGAGAGTTCTCTGCTCCCAGAACAACTACAGAGGAAAGTTCTGCTTCTTGCAAAGAGAAACGGAAAGCTAGTCCCCTATGCTGTATGAGCAGCTGAAACTACCCTGTTGTGTATCATGCTGCTGGTAAAACACACTAGAATAGCTAAGGCTCATTCCAGGTATGGCAGTGAGTGCCTGTAATCCAAGCCATTCTAGAGGTATAGGTAGGGAGATTGTGGCTTGAGACCAGCCTAGGAAATAAAAACATACATACATGCATGCATACATACATACATGCGTGCATGCATTTTTACACACATACAATCATATATACATAAGTATGTATACAAATAAATAAACATTGGAAACATAAAGCAAAAAAAAAAATGAAACCTCTGTTTCTGGTGCTAGAAGATGGCTGCCTCACCAGCTGGTTAAGTTCTACTTGAAAGTGTCGCAGCCAGGCACCAATGGCTCACTCCTGTCATCCTAACTACTCACGAGGCTGAGATCTGCAGGTCATGGTTCAAAGCCAGCCTGAGCAGAAAAGTCCATGAAGCAATGAGCCACCAGAAAACTGGAAGTGGAGGTATGGCTCAGAATTGTAGAGAGCTGACCTTGAGCAAAAGAGCTCAGGGACAGAATGCAGGCCCTGAGTTCAAGCCCCAGGATGGACAAAAAGAAAAGAAAAAATGAAAGCAAAGGGAATCTCCTTGTTAGGTCCTGGCTTCTAACTCAGATTCATGGTTTTTTTGTTTGTTTTTAATGGTGTTAGGATTTGAATTCAGGAACTTACTTCTGTAGGCAAGCACTCTAACCATTCCAGTCACACCTTTTGCCCTTAAGCTGCTTTTTTTTTTTTTAATGAAGGTCTCATAAACATTAGCCATAGCCAACCTGGAAACTCGATCCTCCTATTTCTGCCTGCAGGAGTAGCTGGGATTACAGGCGTGCACCACCACACCTGGCTTGAACTTGAGAGCCTCCTGCTTCAACCTTCCTTACAGGCATGTAGTAGCATGCCTGAATCTATATACTCCATACTATTTAGTCCTGAAGATTCCATCAGATAGGTAGAAAATAATCAAAGTAGGTAGAGCATAATCAAAGAAGACAGATGAAGACTTTGGATCTGACACAGAAAGCTTCAGGCCTAATCACATCTGAGCTCTGGACAGGAGACAAGAGTAGCCCAGGCCGGGTGGCTAGGGAGGGAGAATCTACATAAAGAGGAGTGTCACAGAATGTTTGGGGGTTCTGGAGGATAATCTCAATGCAGAGATTTGAAATCAAGGGAACTGAGGTTGCAAAACTGGCAGAAGTCCCAAGTTTCTTTAAAACTCCGGGGCTAAGTCAAGCATCATCTCTACGGGGCAGGAGACAATGACTTAGTGAGATGATTCTCTGAGTATGATGGTGCCACCAATAGTAAGTGTTGGGGAAGATAGCTGAAAAAAGGCTGATGGGAAGAAGGATACAAGCTGGGCAGGGAAAAGTCTCAGTGAAACAAACGCCTTCCGTGTGATTCAGAAATCCCACTCCTCTTTGTCCAGGTGAAGTAAGAAGACATCTTCTTCCAGGCACTGGTGACTCTTACTATAATCTCAGCTACTCAGGAGCCTGACCTCTGAGGATCCTACTTTGAAACCAGACCAGGCAAGGAACTCTGTGAGATTCTCATCTCCAATAAATCACTAAGAAGCCCGAATGGAGCTGTAGTCCAAGGGGTAGAGAGCCAGCCTCTGCCAAACAACAAATACCCTCATCTTGGTATTTCCTCAGAAACCGAGAAACACATGAATCCCCGAAATCTGGAGGCTTCATTCAAATGGGGGAGCCTGTCTACAAGGGCAGGGGCTGTATGACATTCTCTTCACCAGATTCTTCTAAGACACCTCACATCCTGTCGTAGTGTGAGAGCATGGAATAGACATAAAAAGTCCCAGATACCAGATAGGGGCAGAGGGCAGCGAGATCTAAAAAAGAAGAAAGGTGGAGGAGGAGGAAGAAGGAGAGAAGGAAGAAAGGAAAGATGGAAGGAAGGAAGGAAGGAAGGAAGGAAGGAAGGAAGGAAGGAAGGAAGGAAGGAAGAGGAGGAGGAGGAAGAGGTGGAGGAGCAGGAGAAGGAGACATTGCTAAGCTGTTAAGGGCTGGTGGCTCACCTTTGCCATTCTAGCTACTCAAGAGGCTGAGATAGAAGAATCCCCAGTTCAAATCCAGCCTGGGAAAGAAAATCTGTAAGATTCTTAGCTCCAGTGAACCACCAGAAAACCAGAAGTAGAGTTGTGTCTCAGAGAGGTTGAGCACTAGTCTTGTGAAGGAGGAGGAGGAGGAAGTGGAGGAGGAGGAGGAGGAGGAAGAGGAGGGGGAGAAGAAGAAGGTAAAGTCTTATTTCCTGATTGTTGCTATGGTTACATATATGTATAGATATGTGCTAACCTTCTTTTCCCTGCCTCTATTTCTCTAGCCCTCTAGCCTTCTTCAGTTTCATTTCTGCAGTTAGTTCTACTTAAAGTCATACTCTATTGTTAAATTATTTTACTTGAGGCCACATCCCTAAGTGAAGGCCTGTCTTACTTCCCTAGTTCATGGTTTCCAGGATATATTATTATAATGCAATATAAATATTCCATATTATCTGAATATATGTTATACAATATATTACATATTCTAGTATATTATTATAAATAATATATGTTATGCATTTTTTGGTCAGTCATGGGGCTTGAGCTCTGGGCCTGGGCACTGTCTTTGAGCTCTTCAGCTCAAGGCTACCACCCTATCTCTTGAGCCACTTCCGGTTTTCTAGATAAGAGTCTCACTGACTGTACTGCCCGGGCTGGCTTTGAACCACGATCCTCAGATCTCAGCCTCCTGAGTAACTAGGATTACAGGCATGAGCCACTGCACCCAGCTTATATGTGATGTATTTTATATATAATATATATTTTATTATTTATAATAGCATACAATATCATTTCTCTGTAAATTAGATATAATTATGTCTATATATTTACATATTATTGAAAATATGAATATATAAAATGTAGCATAAGTGCATTATTAGTGTATTATTTTTGTATTTTTAAAAATAGTCTTTATAAGAATACATAGTTCCATTTTTCTTCAGCTATTGGAGAAGACAATGAATTCTGTGTGTTTCGTGCTTCTGGTGTGCTTCATTTTATGATTTGAATCCAGGGCCCCAGCTTGCTCTAGCATGCAGCTTATTTGCTGAGCTGTCTCTCTTCTTTTTTTTTTTTTTTTTTTTTGCCAGTCCTGGGCTTGAGCTCAGGGCCTGAGCACTGTCCTTGAACTTTCTCAAGGCTAGAGCTCTACCACTTGAGCCTCAGCACCACTTCTGGCTTTTTTCTATATGTGGTACCGATGAATCGAACGCAGGTCTTCATGCATGCTAGGCAAGCACTTTAACCACGAGGCCAAACTCCCGGCCCCGAGCTGTCTCTCTTCTACCTGAGCCGTGCCTCCAGCTTGGCTTCGCACTGATTCATTGGAGATGAAAGCTCCCATACTTCCCTTGGGTAGCTTGAAACTGTGACCCTCCAGCTCTCAGCCTCCTGATTAGCTAGAATTACAGGCTTGGGAGTACAACTTGGGCAGTGTCAGACAGACTTTGCACCCAGGCTATCATATCACCACATGCTGGTCTGTGTCTTAGGTCAAACTATGGTGTAGCCACTAGACACAAAACCTCCTTTCCCCTGCCCACTCCCCCCTCCCCCCAACTCCAGTTGAGAATTCTAAGGAGTCTATTGAAAATAAATTAGTAATACTTCATTCTCAATGAAAAAGTCTCAGGGAGATTTATAATTTTATTTTATTTTTTCTAAGTGCACAGAATAACATAAATCAAAAGAAGCAATAGTCTACCTTGTGTCTTGACTACTTTGACCCTCTTCAACCTCTGCCAATTTTTATCTCATTTTTGTTTAACTTTATACATCAGAGTTTAATTTGAGAGCTGGTGGAGAGGACAGTGATGTATAGGTTATATCAAGTGTGAACGAAATTACCCTGCCCCCGGGGGGAACTTTGGGCTAGAGGGAGGGTCCCGGGTCTTGTTGCTAAGGATAGAAAAGGAACAATGCAGTTCACCCCTTGAACCTGGGCTCCTCCACCCAGCTGCCTTTTCATTTATTGATCTGGCCCGGTTGGAGAAACGCACAAGATTGCGTCCATCTACGCCTCCTGCTCTGCCTCGGGCTTTTCAAAACATCGGCCACGGTAGACAATGTCATTTTCCAAACCTGAAAAGGAGTTCTATTAGCATTGATTTTTCTTCCTTAGATTGCTCTCGTCTCAAGAAAGTGTGCAAGTGTGCCCAGTTGGCCGTGTGGCCTGTCTGGCTAGAGGCATGGCTGCCTTTGATAGTCTGTTATCTATGAGAATCAATGCACACACATATGAATGCGTGCATGAGTAAAGGAAAGTGCATGAATCTGAGAGCTAGTGAATGCATGATGCCATTAATGAATCAATGAGCATGCGAATGAATGAGTCCATGAATGAATGGATGGATGGATGCACGAATGAATGCATAGTGTATGAATTAATGAATGAACACATGGAGATATATAAAAATGAATTCACAAATGCACGAATGCAGGAGTGCAAGAATGAGTAAATGCCTAAACGAATGTAAGGATAAATGCACGGATGCATTGATGAATGAGTGCATGGATGTATGAATGAGTGGGCGCATGAATGTATACATGAATTAACACATGCCCAAATGAACAAATGAATGGATGAGTGCATAAATGAATAAATGACCCCATGAATTAATGCCTAAACGTATAAATAAATGAATGCATGATTGCATGAGTGAGTGAATGAATGAATGAATGAATGGAGAACTGTTGCCCCATGCTTGCTCTTTGCAGCTGACCTGCCATGCCAGCTGGCCTCAGGTCTTTCTGGAATAAACAAATGTATCAGGCCAAGGACACAGATATCAGGGAGCTACCATCCCCCTGGAAACTCTGCAAGTGTGGCAAATGGACCCTGAGAAGTGGGCAGGGATCTTCCAGTCACCTCATTCAACATTCATCTATTGTATGGCTGCTTCTCAAGACAGCCTAGTCAGGGACTAGACCACGCCCTCTGACATCATCACCCATTGGACCACGCCCACCAACATCACCAGGCAAGGACCACGCCCACTGACAACATGGGGCCACGCCCATGGCTGTCATCAGGCACTGGACCACGCCCACTAACACCAAGCCACTTAAGCCTGGTTAATGCTTAACACTGTTGGTTTGTTGGTATCAGGGCTTCCCTATATAGCCCTTCTGCCTAGAATTACAGGTCTCTGCTACCACATCCAGTCCTGCTTCCCCAAAGGTGGCTACAAGATGTTGAATTGTAGGGTGGCTTGTACAATGTGTGGTGGCAACACCTGCAATCCAGCTACTCAGGAGGCTGAGATTTTAGGATTGTGGCTCAAAGCCAGCTGGAAAAAGGAAGGCTCAAATCTCCAATTAAGCCCTTCAAAAAGCTGTAAAGAGAGCTGCGGTTTGAATGGTAAGGCACTCACTTTGAGCAGAAGAAGCTCAGAGACAGCATCCTGGCCATGAGTTCAAGCCCTAGGGCAGACTGGCGCGCGCACACACACACACACACACACACACACACACACACACACACACACAGAATCAAAAGGAAGAATAGCAATTTAAAATTTAAAAAAACAGATGTTTTTAGAATCTCCACATTTCAACCTCAGAATGAGCTCCTGTTAAAATGTCTCTCTCTATCCACACCTATTGTGTCTTTCTCTCTAGAAGTCGTGTTCTCTTTAATTCCCTTAGGGAAACCCCTTATAAATGAGGACTTGTATCCCAAGGGATTACTCTGGTGAGGAAACAGTGTTTTTTATTAATGTGTGTGTATGTGTGTGCGTGCGTGTGTGCACGCCACAGAATTTCAAGCTATATAATTAGCTGGTCTCTTCTGTTTTGTTTTAAAAGCCTGTATGGCCAAGTTCTAATTAAACATATATTCAGGATATTTAGAATGTGAAGGTAGCTTAGCAATGAGCCCCGAAATAAAAGAAAAATTTAAGGGATATAAGCCATGAAATGGGGGGGGGTGGCTAACAGACCTCTGGTACACAGCTTCCTTTCCATTTTGGGGTACACTGAATGAGCAAGTTCATCCCATCCAGCCTATGGCAGGGTGTGTTTGTGTTTCTTTGAGGAAGATATTTAACAGGTTGTCATTTTTCAATGTGTATGTGCCAGTACTGGGACTTGAACCCAGGACCTGGGTGCTATTTCTGGTTAACTGGAGATAAGTATCTCTTAGATTTGTCTTCCCAGGTTGACTCTGAATCATGATCCTCAGATCTCAGCTCCCTGAGGAGCTGGGAGGACAGCAGGCATGATGGGCAGCCAGCTATGTGCCATGATGTAATAATGCACCTCTAGTGTTCCGCCCGTGAGGTGAGTTCCCTTGGTTATTTATTTATTGAGATAGAGTTTCACTTTATTCCTAGGCTCATGGGTGCTTCCCTGTAGAGCTGTGATAATAAACCCCAGCCACCACACCCAGCTTTGTGACTATATAGTCAGTCCTGGTTGAAATGAAGTCTCTCTAAACTTTGCCCAGGTCGGCCTTGAACTTTGATTCTTTAATCTCTGCCTGACAAGAAGCTAGACGACAAGACTGAACTACGACACCTGGCTTTTGCCCATTTTTTTTCTTAGGACAATGTCATGCTGTGTAAACCAGGGTGCTTTTTGAACTCAAAATCCTCTGGATGGAAGATTTGCTTGTTTGGGGCACGATTGGGGATTTGATCTCAGGGTCTAGCACTTGCTCTACCACTTGAGCCACACCTCCAGACTTGCTTTTTGCTGGTTATTTTAGAGATGGTGTTTCATGGATTTTTCTTCTCTGGGCTGGTTTCAAACTGTGAACCTCTGGATCTCAGCCTCAAGAGTAGCTGAGATTATAGGCATGAGCTGTAGGCACCTGGTAATTCCATTATATGTTTAGCCCCAACTCACACAGCTAAGCAAGAGTCAGAAATCAGGTTGCAGGGAATACAGAAAGCCGGCTTGAGCCAGGAAGGTATGAATGCTTGGGAAGAAAGACAACCAGATGCTTCTGTATTGTGGGCCCACAATTTTGCTCCTCTTCCTGGACCCAGGCACTTTTGAAAGGTGTTAGCTGTTCAGTTAAAGGTATACCCTTTTTAAAACCACCAACTCTCTGACCTGAAGTTTAGTGGACCTTAATCTCATAGAGTGCTTCGGTCCAGCCATTTCTACCAGATTTATTTCTTATATAAGTCTATGAAGACTTCGAGTGAACTCTTCTATCTAATTGCTTCTTATTTGCCTGGAGAGCTTTCATTAGAAAAATTCAGAGCAAGAGCATTCACGGCCAATCTCTCTTGAGTAAGTAAAATGGATTCCATGAGGTCTAAGTATAAACGTCATGCATTCTCTTGCAAAAATAAAATAAAATAAATTTAATAAACTCTGTCTTACTTTCATTTGAGCCTCTTAAACTCTCTCGCATATATATATTAAACTCTCTCATATATTATGTATATATATATGTGCTTAGACGTCATTGGCAAGAGTAGATCAGCTTTTAGCTGGGCTTGGCTGTGACCTTCTGTAATCCCAGCACTCACTGGAATACACCAGTGTTTTACTTAGGATCCTGTGAGAAAGTTAACCTGTATGAATGCAATGAGGCTGACCTAAATCCAAGACTGTAATTGTGTATGTGCAGTCACAAAAAGAATTATGTACACACCATCACAATATTTATCAGAAATGCTTATGTAAGATACTCACCAGAATCCTAGCTACTCAGGACAGTGAAATAAGGCTTTGGTTCAAAACCAGCCTAGGCAGGAAAACGTAGGTGACTTTTTTTTTTCAGTCATGGGACTTGAACTCTGGGCCTGTGCTCTTCAACTCAAGGCTACCACTCTACTCCTTGAGCCACAGCACCACTTCTGGTTTTCTGGTAGTTAATTGGCTTTGAACTGTGATCCTCAGCTTTCAGCCTCCTGAGTAGCTAAGATTACAGGCGTGAACCACTGGCACCCAGCAGTGGAGCCATGGCTCAAGGGTTAAATGGGCTTGAGTGATAGTGCTGAGAGACAGTGCCTAGACCCTGAGTTCATACCCCTGTGCTCGCTCTCTCTCTCTCTCTCTCTCTCTCTCTCTCTCTCTCTCTCTCTCTCTCTCTCTCTCTCTCTCTCTCTCTCTCTCTCTCACATACACACACACACTTACTTTGTGCATAGTTGGGACAAAAAAGAAGAATCCATATTTGGCCAACTACTGATGGCTTAAACCTAGTACCTCAGGAGGCTGAGATCTAAGGATCCTGGTTCAAAGCCAATCAGGAAGGAATATCCATGAGACTCTTATCCCCAGTGAACCAGCATAAAGCCAGAAGTGGAGGTATGGCTCAAGTGGTAGAGCCTCAGCCTTGAAGAGAAGGAGAGGAAGGGAGAGGAGGAGAAGAAAGAGGAGCGGCAACAACAGCAGTAAAAGTGAGAGATCCAGTGTTCTAAGCCCCAGTCGTGGCATGCAAAAAAGGAAATAGAATCCAGATTTGGCAGGACTTTACCCTACTAGCGGAACAATTAAGGAACAGGTGCGTGCTTAGAACAAAACGACCTTTTCATCAAGTTCTAAAACATGAAAGGTTAAAGAATGTTTGAAAAGAAGTTAATACTTTTAAAACACTGCAAAAAAAAAGGCTATCCCTTCAAAGACTTGAGCAAAAAATGAGAATGGTACCAGATGGTTTTGGGGAGTTTCTTGCAGGGAGCTGGGGCAGGCTTAAGCCTAGTCTCCTCCTGCCCAAAAGCCAGGAATGTAAACCCACAAGAGAACACGGATGGGATCCTGGTGGCGGTGGCTCACTCCTGTCATCCTAGCTACTCAAGAGGCTGAGATCCGAGGATCCCAGTTCAAAGCCAGTGACAGCACCCAGGCTCTGAGTTCAAACCTCAGGACTAGCCCAGAGACAGACAACATGATCAACAAACAGAGACAGACAGAGAGACAGAGACAGAGGAAGGGAAGAAAGGATGGAGGGGAAGAAGGGAGAGAGGAGGAGGGAGGAGGAGGGAGAGGGAGAGAGAGACATTGTCAGAGTATAGAAACTCTTGGATGGCTATTTGTAATTTCAGTACTTGGTGTGTATGTGCTGGTAGTAGGGTATGAACCTATGACCTGGGTAATTGTTAATCCCCTTAGTTTTCCTTCCTTCTTTCCTTCCTTTCTTCCTTCCTTCCTTTCTTTTTCTTTCTTTCTCTCCTTTTGCTGGCACTCTACCACTTGAACCACAGCTCCACTTCTGGCTTTTTTGGTGGTTTGTGGGAGATAAGAGTCTCAGGGACCATTTCTGCTCAGTCTGGATCTTCCCATCGCAGCCTCCTGCGTGACTAGGATGACAGATGGGAGCCACTGGTGTCTGGCTCTAATGGTCATTTTGGAGGCACATTCCTTTCTCCGTCTAGGAGCAACCTTGATGAGAGTAAACCAGTGAGAATCAGATCTCTGTCTCCAAGATCTCTCTACCCATAATGGCACATCCCACGGGAAGGGGCTAGGCTCCACTCACCCAGCCTGGATTGCTGTTGCAGTCTCATCCTCCGTTTACCTAGAATTTCACTGTAATAGGGGCTGGGACTGGGGCAGGAGGGAGTGTCCTGTCTGGAAACAAAATTAACACAAACATACACAGTTTAATTTATATACTAGGTTTGTTCAGGGATCCTAAAGAAAGTATTGGAAAGGTGGGGGCAGAGGGAAAGGGACTAGATTCTCTCTAAGGCTGCTGCTGCCATCTGAGCACATGAGAGGGAGCCCTAGGGTACAAATAACTCCCTTAGGTCAAGCCCAAAGCCTCCTTGCACACACACACACACACACACACACACACACACACACACACACACACACCCCTCTCTCCACAAATCACCCCTGGCCTGCCACCTTCCAGGGCTAACCCTGTCCCTTATGTCGCAAGTTCCCATTTCTATCAGGTCCCTTAGGGTTGCCACCTGCTGCCATGTCACCTCTAGAGGGCGCTAATGGAGAGGTACTAAAGGCCAGCTCCATAGGCTGTGTGTGTGTGTGTGTGTGTGTGTGTGTGTGTGTGTGTGTGTGTGTGTGTGCTAGAGGCTGGGTGGGGGGTGGAGGGGCCCGAGGAAGCCCCAGGGATTCCACCCCTCCCCATCCCCCTCTCTCAATCTCATTTGAATATTTCATTGGCTGCTGCCAGACTGGTCAATTTATCATGCAAATGTGGATGCCCTCTGCGCCAGAGAGGAGCCACTACCACCGCCTGCCTGCCTGCCTGCTCCCCCTGCAGCTCTGCAGGCTCCGTGGACTGGTGGCCTAGACAGTAGCTTCTGTAATATGTAGATGCATATATATGCATATATATGCCCCTTTTTGGGCATTGAAGTTGTTACTAAAAGCCATCACAGCAGCTCTAAACACGACATCACAAAGCCACTTAAGGGGTTGTCTAGGCAGCTTTGAAACTCCATGTGTTCTTTTTGTAATTATCGTAAACCGAGCGGTGAAGCAATTCTGACCCTCCTCTCTTCCCTCCCCACCTAAAAAGCTTCAGAAAACACACACTGTTTTTGTTTTTCCCCTCATTTTAGGAGGTGGCCACCCTGATTTGGGTTTTAGGGATTTCTTTGAGTCTAGTATTGGGAAGATTCTAAATAATAAATAATCTGAGGAGGGTTTTTGTCTGTTTTCTATTTTCTATGCCTGTCCTGGGGCTTGAATTTAGAGCCTGAGTGCTTTTCTCTCTGCTCTCTGCTCAAAGCTGGTGCTCTACTACTTGAATCACACCTTCATGTCTGGCTTTCTGGTGGTTCGTTAGAGTTAAGAACCTCACAAAACTTTTCTTCTTGGCTTGGAACTGAGCTTCTCAGATCTCAGCCTACCTGAGTAGCTGGGGCCAGCACCCAGTATAATAAATAAGCAAGGGTTCTTGTGTGGGGGGGGGAGGGGGGGAAGGAGGGACTCTGGAGAGGAAAGCTCAGATACAAAAAGAAAAAGAAGAAAGGATGGACAGTGTGGCATACTAAGAGACTTAGAATTTAGTCAGGGTTTTTCTGCAGAGAGGACAATTCTTGCAATAAGAAGGGTCCCCAAGGCCAGGGAGAACTTTGGGGTGTCCTGTGGTTTAACTCTTAGGCTACGTGTTCTAACTTACCCTAACTCTTCTAATATCCATTAAGTGTCCAAAAAGAACAAAGTCCCATTTTTGGGCACATGCCCTACTGGAAATATATGTGGTTGTTCTGCCACGTTTTAGAAATTTTGGGACCAAGAGAAAAAGTCAAATGCATACGACAAGGGGAAGAAAGAGGAGGAGAGTGACAGAGGAAAAGGGAAAAGAAATTATTCCTGGCTCTGCAAATTTCCCAGCTAGTTCCTGGGGGCATGAAAAGGTGGATTATCTGACCGGCAAAGACGGGTAAGTTTGATTTGTGGTCATTGCCTCCTCTTCCCACACCTTGCATTCGAAGAGTCGGGGTTCCGATCATCGTACTGAGGCCACCCATACAATGATTCAGACAGCGGCACATACCCAGCAACCCGGAAACCTTGCAGGAAAATTAGGGTACCGCAGTACCTACAGCGCGGCTCTTATTCTTCAATACAGTTTTTAGTTATTTTTTTGGTTTGCTTTTAACTCTGCTCAAATGGTTTCCAAAAAGCAAAATCTCTTTCACCCCAAGTGGGTGAATTTGTCCTGGTAGCGAGAAATTCGTACCAAATGCTTCTCTCCATCACCCTAGCCCAGCTTGCAAGCTTGCAGGCAGGCATGGTGAAACTTGATTTAAACACACACACACACACACACACACACACGACCAAAACGCACCCCGCTTCTAATTACGCATTGCCAGGCAAGTATGTTTTTCAATCTGAAATACAAAGACTTTATTTTTCTTTATTATTTAATTTTTGATCTTCTTTAAAAAAAAAAAAAGAACGAAAGAAAGTTTTTCCAAAGTTCGGTACACGAGAGAACGAAAGAGCAATCAGGAAAGATAAGGAGATGGTTGAGAATGTGCCACGCACCGTGGAGAACGTGGGATGGGAGAAGAAACCTGGGGAATTGGGTGTTTATGGATTTATGGATCAGCCTACCACGGGGTGGGGTTTTCCAAGCCAATTGGGTACTTTCCCTTTCCCCTACTCTCTCCCTCTCCCTCCTCCCTCCCCCCCCCTCATCCCCCCCCCCCCCATTGCCCCTTCTTCTCCCCTCTGCTAGGTGTTTAGTTCACTTTCACTGGGATGTGCGTGCACATATGCATGTGTTTGTGTGTGTGTGCGCTCAGGCTGGTGTAATTGCCTGGGGGATGGGGTATTAGGTCTGCAGTGGGGTAGCAGGATAGTAGGAAGAGGGGTAGCCCCAGATCAGCTAAGCTTCCCAGAACCTAGATTAGCCACTTCCAATCTGGTCCCAGGAATGCTGGGTCCCCCACCTGGGGAAGTTAGCATCCCTGTTGCCACGCCCCAGATTCTTGCCAACTTGGAGAAGCTGGCAGATTCTTTTGCTTTTAAAGTGGGCGCTAAAGGAGCGACCCGCTGGGTGCAGATAGAAAGCAAAGTTAGATCTCATCTCTGCCTCCCTGCAACCAAGGAGACATAGATCAAGTCATAAAGCGCACACCAGGAGGAGGAAAGGGGGGGGTTTGGAAGAGAGAGATCCCTCCCATATGGTGTGTGTGTGTGTGTGTGTGTGTGTGTGTGTGTGTGTGTTAGAGAGCTGTCTTTGTACTTCTAAAGCCAATTCTTGATTTTGCTCATAAGAACCCCCCCCCCCATTCATCTTTCCACCTCCATCTCCTCTCGCCAAACCCAAGGCTCTCGGGCCTCACCCGAACAGACTCACTCTGATTTTCTAAAGGTTTATTTCACATCCAAATTGTTAAATTCTGGGGAGAATTTACAGGCAAAAACATCTGGGTTTGTTAAGACTAGAGCTACTGGGGGGAGAGGGGCAGACACAAACTTAGCTGCTGTGCAAACACACCTTTCACACACATTGTTTCCTAACTGGAGAGGCCCCTGACCTCAGCACCTCACACCTGGGAAGCTTTTGGTAGAGAGTGCGTCTCCCAGGGGTAGTTAAGTGGTGTTATCTGGGTTGTGTAGGCAACTTAGCAAACTTCTTTACCAAAAGGACTTTCTTCCTTCCTGCCTACCCCCGATTGTAGTTTGGGGTAGGGGAACGTGTGACTCAGTGATCCAGGACACAGGCTTGTGTGCATTACTGTCCCCCGCACACCCTCACTGCCTGAATCTTGGGTCTCCAGAGCTCCTGATCCTAGTGTTTTTCAAACTTTTAATGGCAGGTTGACTCCAGCCATTCTGGGTGGTCTACCTTTTCCTAAGGGCTCCAGAAGTCCTTTGCATAAAAACATCTCCCTTGATAGTGCTTTTCTCTCCAGAATGGAAAGCTTCTAGAAGGACTTCCTTTAAACTTCTTTTCCTCCCAGGGGGCCACCCCACAGCAAATGGGTACACACACCTTCACCTTCCTCGGGTAACTTCTCAGTCCTCTGCCACGAATTTGTGATTCCAGTCCTGTGGAGCGGGCCAGGTCCCTGAATCCTCCATAAAGGTACTTGTTCCAAACCCTGGCCTATTGTAGACTCCCCAATTCCTTCAGCTGGGGGCTCAGGTTAGCCTGAGTCAAGAATGCTTTCTGGGTAGATGGGATTCAGGCCGATAGGCTGGAGCGATGGGGGTTTAGGGCTCAGATTTCTAGCCCCAGGATTACAGTTGGGGACAATTCCACTAAATCTTGGGAGCACCAATAGGTTTTCCGTTAGGTCCAAGATGTAATCTTGGGGATCAAGTCAGCCTCCAAACCACGTGGGTATTTATTTATTGCTACAGGGTGTTTTGGAGAGTCCTGTCACTAGGCTTCTGTTCCAGTTTCCTCCTATTTTAAGAGCTTTGAAAATGACTCTCAAAGCATGGCACTTCCCACAGATGGAATTGGGGTGGGGTAAGGGGATGTCTTGGGGCTCAGGTGCTTATCAGCCAGCAAGACACAAGTGGGTTATGCTCTCAGATGCTCACTAGCCAAAGCCTACAGTTGTTTTGCAAAGTCAGCTTCGAGTCTGAAGAGCCGAGTTATTTAAAAAGCCAAAAAAAAAAAAAATCTACCTAGGGCATCTTCTATAGAATTCTACCTGCTTGGCCCAAAGAGCGCTTTTCTTCTGCTGCTCTCTAGCCCTGCATGGAAACAGCTGTGGAGTGCGGTGAGCCTGCCCAACGTGGGTGGTCTCTCCCCCCATCTCCCCCCAGACAGAAGTATTTGCCACGAAAAAGAAAAGTCCAGTGAAGTGTCTGGTGTCGACTTCCCCAACCTCTAAGGAGTAGCTAGGTCCCTGTCTCCCTCCCCTCTGAAGTTTCTAGAAGAATGGAGGATGTGTGTAGATCTTTGGACAGGACCTGAACAGATCAGAGACACCTGTGTTCGGGTATTGGGGGGACGGGGAGGGGGGCGCGAAGCAAGCATTGATCACCAGAGAGTATGCAGCTATATCCAAGATCAGCATCCGGGGGAACCCAGCTCCAGGACAGAAAAAAAAAAATCGGCTGAGCTCTGGCTTCTTGAACTTGTAGCCCGGCCCCTTCTCCCTTCTCCAAGTAGCAAGTGAATTACAGGGTTGCCACCCCCGAAGTAGACAGCATTTCTTTCCTCGGCCGGGTCTGGGAGAGATGCCTGCGGTCTACCCGACCCTGCCAATGTGCAATTCCTTATGGGGAACCATAAGCAAGCTCTGGCATTCAGGTAGCTTCCGAGTGGTGGCTGGTGCAAATCCGGGAAGTTCTTTCCCCATCTCCTAGTCCCCAAGTAGGGGGGGGGGGAAAGGAGGCGAGGGGGAGTGGAGAACCTCTCCCAGTGGAGAGATGGGTTCAACGACGCCCTGAAATTATCCTGGGCTTCTTTTAGAAGGACCTGAAAAACTACTGACGTGTTAAGATCCCCTAGAATAAGGGGGGGATGAGGAGGCAGGTGCATTTAGCTAGAAGGACGCAGTGGAGACCAGAGGTCCGCGGGGTGTCCGCCTGGGGCGGGGGTGGTGGCAGAGCCCGGGTTTGCGCGCTGCTCTGCGGGGGCTGGACGCGTGGAGGACTCGCGGGAGCCCGCGTTGCGCGCGTGACGAGCCGTCTCCAGCATGCACAAGCCCACTGACACTGATGGATGCGTCCGTGGTTGGACGGACAGATGCCGGGGCGGCTGGCACCGAGCGCGCGCGCGGGGCTCGCTGGAGCCGGGGAGGGGCCCAGCTCTGGGGAGCCGCGGCGGGAGGAGCTGGGGTTCAGGTTGAGGCCCCCCGGTAGGGGTGAGGGTGGGGGACCGGCAGGAGAAAGGAAAGCAGGAAAAGAAGGGGGGCAGCGAGGAGAAGGGAAGTTCCAGCTGGGAGAAAGCTGCCCACCCCTTCGGGGGTCCTGGGCGCGCACGGCGCCAAAAGGGGATGCGTGCGCACGGTCTGCGCTGAGAAGTTGAGCTTGGAAGTGGATGGGGGGGGTCGATCAACCACCTCCCCAAAAGCAGCACCCACCTTATTCCAGGCCAGAGACATCTCAGGAACCCTCGAAGCCGCCCGCCCGCCCCGCGGGGCCGCGCTGACTCCATCACCACCGGTTTCCTCGCTCGCGAGAAAGCCTGGAAGGCGCCGCGGCCGCCGCTCCCCCGGGCCCGGGGAGGGGAGGGTGGGGCGGGGGTCGCCGATCCTCCCCCCCACCCAGCCACGAGGGCGCCACATACCCCAGCTCAGGCTCAGCCTCTGCACCCCAGCTCCTCGCCGGGGAGGCTGGTGGAAGAACGGGGTGCAGGGGTCCGCACCCCCCCCCCCCCCGGCCCGGGAACGCCAGACGCTCCCGTGCGCTCGGCGCTGGTTCTATGGAGATGGTTTTGCGGGCGCGCAGCCAGGCGGGCGGCGTCTGAATGTGGGGTGGTGGGGTGTGCGGGGGGGGGGGGGCGTCTGGACCGGAGCCCGAGCGCGCACGGGGTCGATTTCTCCGAGGAGGGAGAGGACAGAGATGTTGTTTGGGGTTTTGTTTTAGAGTCTTACCGGGAAGGGTGGAATCACCAGCGCGTGCTCCCGGTCCACGAGGGAGAAGAGCGTGCCGTGAACTTTTTATTTATTATTTTTTTTCCCCAGTGAAATAAACTTGCAGTTCGCGCGCTCTGTGACTCACGCGCCTGCCATCCTAGCTGCTGCTACTCCAGGAGACTACGATCTGAGGATCCCAGTTCGATGCCAGCCTGGGGAGGAAAGTCTGTGAGAGACTCATGACCAATGAACTAAAATAATAATAATAATAATAATAATAATAATAATAATAAAGAGCTGGAAGTGGAGCTGCGGTTCCAACGCAAATGCTGCAACACTAAATAAATAGCCTGGAATGAAAACCAAAAAGGCTAAGAGAGGAAAGGAAAGAGAGAGAGAGAGGAGGGAAGGAAGGAGAGGAGGGAGAAAGGAAGGAAGGAAGGAAGGAAGGAAGGAGGGGAGGAAAGAGGGGAAGAAGGAAGGAAGGAGGGGAGGAGGGAAGAAGGAAGGAAGGAAGGAAGGAGGGAAGGAAGGAAGGCGGGAAGGAAGGAAAGAAGGAAGGAAGGAAGGAGGGAAGGAAGGAAAGAAGGAAAGAAGGAAAGAGGGAAGGAAGGAAGGAAGGAGGGAAGGAAGGAGGGAAGGAGGGAAGGAAGGAGGGAAGGAAGGAAGGAAGGAGGGAAGGAAGACCCCCAGACCCCAGGCCTCGAGTTCAAGCCCTCAGGGCTGGCGCGCGCACACAAATCCCCCCCCCCCCAAAACTTGCCAACGCGATCCTACAGAAAACAAGACAATCACAACACCACAAACACGACAGGGCTGGAGAAGAGAAGGGGAGCAAAATGATCAGGAAGAAAGATCAGGGGAAAAGACAGGAGGAGAATTTAAAAAAAAAAAAAAGAGCGGGCGCGGAAGGCCGGGCGGACGCGCTGCGGGGCCGGGACGCGCGCGGGGCCGGGGCGCTGGGCCTCGGAGTCCGCGCCGGGCAGGCCGGGGTCCCCGCCCCGGGACGCCGAGCCGCCCCGGGGGTCGGGGGGGGGGGGGACGGGGGCCGCGAGCCCGGATGCCCCGCTCCCTCCCCGCCGCGCGCCCCGCGCTGCGCCCCTCGCCGGCCCCGCCGCGCGCGGCCGCCCGGGTTCCCGGCCCCGGAGCTTTGGCCTAGGGAGACGCAATCGAGCCCGCAGCGCATCGATGCGCCCGCCGCCGCCGCCGCCGCCGCCGCCCGCGCCGCCCCGGCTCCGGTTCTCCGCGCCGCCGGCCCGGGGTCGCCCTCGCCGCCGCCCCCCGCCAGCCACCCCGGCTCCGGGCCTGCGCCCCTGGATGGATGGACCCCCTCCCCTCTCCAGTCACCCCGTCCATCAGCCACCACGCTCTCAGCCCCCGCCGCGCGCCGAGGTGGTCTCCGATCTCGGAATGGGGGGTGAGGAACCCCGAGTTTCTCCTTCCACCTTCTCCTCCTCCCCTCCCCCGCCCACCCCACCCCGTCCCGCCTTCGGGGATCCGCTGAGCTGTGGGGAGGGGGCGCGGCCCGGCGTCCACGGAAACGGGGGGGGAAAGAAACGGGGCGGGGGGGCCCCATGCCCACCCCTCCGCGCCCCCCGAAAGTCCGTGGTGGAAACTTGGAGAGACACCCCCCCTTCTGCCCTGCGACCCCACCCCGAGGGGGAGCCCGGAAAGTTTGTCTGGGGAACTAAGTAAGCCCCGTGGGGGCGGGGGCGGGCGACCGTGTGGGGGTCGGGAGCCGACGCCCGGGGTTCGGGGTGTCGGGGAGTCTAGGGTTCCCCGCACCCCCCGGCTTCCTCCCGGGAAAGTTTGTCTGGAGAACGGAATAAATACACGCCGGAGGGGTGGGGGGAGGCCGGCGGGGCCCGGGGGAGAGTCCCTGGATTTGGGGGGTGTCGGGGGGGTCACCCACGTCCCAGGCGCCCCTCCTCACCCCGTCTTCCTCCCTGGGGGGGGGACGGGGGGCGCAGCGTCGCCGGCCTGAGGGCGCTGCTGTCCCGGGGTCTCAGGGGCCGGGGGCCCGGCTCTGGGGGCTCGGGGGTGGGTGTGGAGGCCGAGGGGCGCGGGTCTAGTGGGGGTGTGGGGAGCTGGTCCAGGATTTCGGGGTGCTGTGGACACCCCGGGCACGAGCTAGGCGCGTGCGCTCTGCCGGGACGGAGGCGCCGGGGTGGAGATCGGGGGGGGGGGGGCTGGCATTGGAGGGGTTGGGGGGTGTCGACCGGGAGTCGCCCCTGCCCCGGCAGCCCCTGGGGGGGGACGTGGGGGTACCCCAGCCCCCCCGCCAGCCCAGCCGGGGACGCGATCATCTCCTTTTCCTTTAAGCTTGCCTGTTGCCGCCGCCGCCGCGCCGCCGCTCCGAGCCGCCCCCGCGGGGCCGAGGTCCCCCGCCGAGCCCCCCGGGGTGTGGGGTGGGGTCCGCGGACCCCCGGCTGCGCGCCCCATGCCCGACACCCCCGCGGGCCGGGATCGGGGGTCGGGGCGCGGAGGGGGGGCGGCTGCGCGCGGCGAGCCTGGGGGGGGGGGGCGCCCCGGAGCTGGGCCGCGCCGCACTCCTCACCCCCGCCCCCGAGCCCGCCCTCCCTCCCTCCCCGGCTCACCCCGAACCGGCCGCGCACCCGCGTCCCGGCCGGGGCGCGGGGGAGGGGAGGGCCGCCGGCCACGGCTGCTCCCCGCCCCCTTCCTCCTCCTCCTCCTCCTCCTCCACCTCCTCCATCCGCCCAGCAGCTCCGTCCTCCTCCGCCCCCCCCTCCCCGCGCCGCCCTCCTCCCCCTCCCCTCCGCACGTTCCGGGGGGGAGGGAGGAGGGAGGGGAGGGGGAGGAGGGCCGGAGTCGGGGCGCAGCAGCATCCTGCGGGCGGTCGGGGTTGGGGCTGGGGGGGTGTCTGGAGAGCCAGCCCCGCCTCGCCCCGCACCCCTGCGGACCCGCCGCCCCTCCTTCCTCCTTCCTCCCTCCCCCTTCCCTCCCCCCCCCCCCCCCCCCCCCCCCCCCCCGCTCGCAGCCCCGGCAGCGGCAGCGGCGGCACCGGCGGCCACGGCGGCAGCGGCAGTCGCCGGAGCAGCACCATGCCGAGGAGGAAGCAGCAGGCGCCCCGGCGCGCAGCAGGTACGAGCCGGTCCCCTTCCTCCTCCTCGTTCCTCCTCCTCCTCGTCCTCCTCCTCCGCCCGCTCCCACACCCTGCGCTGCCCGGGTCCCCGCGTCCCCGCGCTCCGCGCCCTGCCCTCTCCGCTCTCCGCCCGCCGGGGGGGGGGGGCGCGGGGGGCCCCGGGGTTCCCCCGGCATCCGCGGTCAGGGCGCCCGGCTGCGGCCCCCCCACCCCTCCCCAGGCCCCTCTCCGGCACTCGGGTGGCGTCTCCGGGGGGGACCCGCGGGGCGCGCGCTCCCGGGGGCGGCCGGTGCCGGGGTCCCCGCCGCCTCCCACCGCCCACCCCAGAGTGGGCTGCGGAGCCGGGGACGGGAGCTGGGCGCTCGCTCTCCCCCCCCCCGCTCTCCTTCTCTCCCTCTCTCTCTCTCGGTCTGGGGGTGCGCGTGCGGGCTCGGGGGGTCCCCTGACTTCTCCGGGACCCCGTGCCGCCGCGTCCTCCCCTGGGCGCGCCGGGGGTGCCGGTGGCTGGCGGTGTGGGGCTCAACCCAGAGGAGTCAGGCGCCCGGGGTGACCGAGGCTGGGGGCCCCCCTACTGCGGATGGGGTTCATTCTACGTTGTGTGGTGGTGGTGTGTGTATGGGGGTACCCCAAAGCGGGGTGCCAGGGAGTGGAGAAGTAGGGCGCTTCAGGGGTCTGGGTATTGTCAGTTGCGGATGGTGAGGTCTAGGTTGGATGGATGGTAGTGTTTTCCTTCCTTCCCTCCTTCCTTCCTTCCTTCCTTCCTTCCTTCCTTCTTCCTTCCTTCCTTCCTTCCTTCCTTCCTCCCCTCCTTCCTTCCCTCCTTCCCCCTCCTCCTCCTCCTGGCCTTTCTGTTTTCTGTCCCCAGTCTTTCACTCCTGGCTCACTCCTCCTCTATTCCTTTCTCCGGTCACTTCCTCTCAGGACTTGGTACTGGGACATACATGCTTGACTTATTCCCCATTTTGCTTGCTTGCTTCCCCCCACCCTCCTTTTTTCTTCCCTTTTCTACCCAGAGTATCAACTTCTCTTAAGACTGATGATGATGATGATATGATGATCTTTTCTTCCCCCCCCCCCAAACAAACCCCATGCACACATAAACATTATTTTGCAATAATGCGGGTTGGGGAGCACTGTTGTCTGGAAGGGGTTTTTTTTTTTCTTTTTTGCTGGCTACTTGCCACCCTTGATTTGATGACTGATTGATCGCCTGTCATGCTTTTGCCTTTGATCTATTCATTCCCAATAAACATCAATAATCACTTGCGATGGGGAGGCCAAGCTCGTGTGACGTCAGGAGGGCCCTGACAGTGTAACTTTGGAGGGGTTGTTGGGGTGGGGGGGTGGTTGGGATTGGTGCAGATTGCTGAAAGGACAAGGGGGGGGGCTGTATGGATGTGGTGTGTTTTGATAGGATGTTTTAGATTCAGATGTTCAAGAGATGCAGATGTGGCCTGAAAGGAAAGGAGGCTTTACTTTTCTTCTCTCTTCTTGGCTTTCACTTGTTTGTCCCCCCTAGAATTTTATTTTGTTGGAAGAGGGGACCTCAGGGTATGGGTGCCTGGCCTATATGCAGTTATCTAGGGAGGTGGCAGAGGTGGCGACTTCTGACAGGCCTATTGGAGGTCTCACGTACATTATCTCTCCAGCCTCCAGGCTGTCCTCAGAAAGCAAACCATGTTCTTGTCTTTTTCTAGAAATGTGCCTATCGGTCAGTGTCTTAAAAAAAAAAAAGATAAACCTTAGGAGAAGAAAAAATTAAAACAACTTGGGTTGGGGCGGGCATGGGGGGAGCTATGATTCTGGTATTACTCTCTGTGTACAGTGTCACTTTTCTTTAGGAAAGTTTGAAAATCCATTCCATGTTCTACCTGCAAACTCCAGTAATAAGCTTATCTCATCCCTTCCACTACTCTTCCAGCCCCCCCCCCCCAAACTCTAAAACTTTGGAAAACTCCTTTAAGGAAGTTTAGATCTTGGGCTTTTTGCAATTTGCCTTTATTATTACTTTTCTTTTTCGGATAACCTCTGTCTTGAATATTGAACGTAATCTGTGTGTCTCCACGGAAGTGGCTTTATGTGTCTGCCTGTGTCTTTTTCCATTGGCAATCCTCTTTTCATTCCCACACCTTGATTAACTGATGGGCTTCTTTGCTTGTGTGTGTGTGTGTGTGTGTGTGTGTGTGTGTGTGTGTGTGAAATGTCAGAGCAGGGTCTCTCTTATTGGTTTCATTTTTCATTTCTTTTTGTTTAGTTATTATTATTAGTAGTGGTATCATTTAAAAGTAATCTCTTTCACACCTTTTCCAAAACCAGGAAGGAGCTATCAGGTCAGTTAAGGGGGGAAAATTCATTATATTAAAAACTTGACTTCAGGACTAATAGGAGATGGTAGAATGGTTTTGCTCTATCAAAATGACCCGTCAAAACGACTTTGTTTCATATTTGATTTAATTGTCTCTCTCCTGACAGGCACATTCATCAATAGCTTAATGGTCAATCAGAAGTTGGCAGCCTGAGTGCTTTCTTTCTTTCCCATACTCTGATTTTGGATTTACTTTATCAGAATGTCTTCTAATGGACGTGTGGGCCTGAGGACTGTGCAAAAAACTACTTATTTAAAAAGCATGGAGTTATTAAAAAAAAACCTACAAAACAACCTTCCACATTAGGTGATTGATAAGCATGGATAGGTATGGAGAAATAAATGATTTTTTTTTCTTGTTTTTGTTTTTGATTTGTTTGGATGGATTAGAAACTTCCTATTTTTCCCTCCTTTTTCTTTTTTTTTTTTTTCCCTTTTCTCACAGCTGCAAGTTATAAGGTTCATGCCTGCTTTTGTGGTATACTGGAGTGATGACAAATTGATTGCTTGGTACAAAGAGAGAGAGAGAGACAGAGAGGGAGGAAAAAAGTCAAGATGTCTGTTGATTGGTAACTGGAAATCTAGTCCCCAGCAACCTTGAAAAATACTAAGAGATTTCTTCTTCTCTCTTCCCCCCCACCCCCAACTCCCAAACTGAAAAGTCTACTCAGCCATAAAAAAAGAAAAGTTGTTTTGCCAGCTTCATTAGTGTTCACCTAATTAGCTGTAAACCTGATGGATTTCTGACAGCTTTAATGATTGGAGACGACAAGCTGGACATAGTGTCATCCAGCAGAATTAGGTTTGTACCTAGTTTGATGTAATCAAGTTGATATTACACAGTCCTGGCTGCCTTTACTTGTGCATTAACTCAATTTTCTACTGCAGGTGACAAATGGGCTTTGGTACTGGGATAATCATGTCATAGGAATTAGGACCCTTTTAATGGTCTGCCTAGAATAACAACCACAAAAGGCCTAGAGCTCGGTAAAGCTTGCTGGGGTAGCTCACAGGTGCACATAATGCTCTCTCTCTCTCTCTCTCTCTCTCTCTCTCTCTCTCTCTCTCTCTCTCTCTCTTTCTCTCTCTCTACACACACACACACACACACACGCACACACATGTGCTACACTGCTCTTTAGAAACACAATTCTTACCCTCCCCAAAAGACTTATTTCTATATTTGAGGTTTTTTTCTTTAAAAAAAATGAAAACAAAATACAAATTCTGCATGAAAAAAAAATCACAAATTCTGCATGGCTTGGTGCATTTGATCTGAGGTTGGAGGGATTGGCCAGTTTTGAACCTGACAAAAAGAAAGCTGCATAGTGGTGTTTACTTTCTTCTAGCTATGCAGTGTTCAAGGGCTGTGGGTTTGTGCTGGGGTAGTAAGTATGGCTGATAGTGGATATTCGGAGAAAGCCGCATTAGGGAAGACTCACTAGCCAACCATCCTTTAGGCAGAATGACTGTTATTCTTGACTGCAAATAGGCCCCTTCACTCGGATTCGTGCTTATTTTGAAACAAGTCTTTTCTGAAGGGGGAAAAAAAAATAACCAGGCAACAATTTAGAATGATACTTGCTAGCACTTACTATTTTTCCTCTATGCATAAATTTTTTTTCTGGGAGGAGAATGTATTATTACCTTATACTTTAAAATAATAAGAATAAGAATGAGCTCTGCACAGACAGGAACAAACTAGTAACCCTTGGAAACATTTATTGTTTAATTTTTAATTTTTTTCTGTTGTTGACAAGAAACATTTTTTTTCATAGAGTTCTCTCCCCGCTCCCCCCCATCCCCCTGCCATTATAACTGTGAGTTTGATTCTTCTAGCACCCTGAAATTGAGTTAAAGAGACTTGGCTGCATTTTGGATCTGGTATCCTGAGATAGCAGGAGAGGGGTCATATTCACCAGTGGACATGGGCTTTCAGCAGAAGATAATGTTTTACCTGTGTCTGTTTGTCCCCATCATCTGGCGTAAGTCTGGTTCTTGTGCTGGTCAGCTGCAAAGCTCAGCTTTGCCTTGTTTTTTGGGAAAAAGGTCCTGGCACATTTTGTGGGGTTTGTGAATACCTATCAGCCTTTGGAAATTTCTTTTCCTTTCCTCTTGCTTTTTTGGGTCCGTAGTCATCTTGATAGTACGGTGCGTAGAATTGCCTTTGACTGGTGATTTTGTGTGTGTGTGTGTGTGTGTGTGTGCGTGTACGTGTGTGTGCGTGTGTGTATAATCTATATGATATATATATGATATAAAGATAGAGCTGTTTATAGATCTACATATATAGTTCTATATAGATATTATATAATCATATATATATAAGCCACATTTCCAATTCTATATATCTACTGATCTATATGTATGTATTTTAACTTTCCCATTTCTTATGAAATATAAAGGAACAGTGCAATTCTTCTAAAGGAAGAAAGAAAAAAAATTGAGGAGAGAAGGGAGAGGAAACAAAACACCCCAAAAAACAAAGGCAATAAAAGGTAATAATATTCTTCCTTGAATTTCCCCATGGAGAAAAGAATGTTCTAGAATCAGCTGCCCGTAGCGCCCCCCCCCCCCCCCATCCCTCCGACAAGCTGTTGGGCAGAGAGAGTTTCCCTGCCCTGTGTCTGGGATCCCCACCCTTGATTCTGATCAGTCATTTTCTTCCTGGTAGCTTTGTCACGACTGCTCCTCAATTGGATGGAGATATAGGTACCTGAAGGATTGTTTTCAAATCCACTCTCACCCGCCCATTCCGTGTGCTTTCCTTTTGTAAAAAACCAAACCAAACCAAACCAAAAAAACTAAAGATAGGTTTATAAGATGATTAGACTGAGAGAGGGATTGCTCAGGGCTCCTGCAGATCCCCTGAAATCCAGCCAAGCTCGAAGACAGAAAACCTTGCTTTTTACCCATATCCGGGTATCTCCTCCAGTTCTGGGGTTCCAGAGGGAGAGATGACCCAAGAGCAGAATCTACCCTGTTCTGGTAGGGTCTCTGACACCCACCATCACTGGAGGAGAGCCTGTCAAATGCAGGCAGTGGAAGGCCTGGTTCTGGTACAACCATCAAAGGGGTGTGTGGGGGGGGGGGGGGTGTCTGTCTGTCTGTCTGTCTGTCTGTCTGTGCATGCCCTTGGGGCTTAAACTCAGAGTCTGGATGCTGTTCTTGAGCCTTTTTTTTTCTTTTTGCTAAATCTAGTATTCTACCCATCCACTTCCGGCTCTTTGCTGGTTCACTGAATCTAAGAGCCACCCAGGCTTTCCTACTGGGGCTGGCTTCAAACCATAATCCTCAGATCTCAGCCACCTGAGTAGCCAGAGTAACAGGCGTGAGCGAGGGGCAGTGCCCCGCTCAGCCACGTTTTTTAATTCAGTCATGTCAGCAGTCCAGCTGAGTGCCTTGTTCTTTCTTGTCCCCTAAAAATACAAATAACTTTGGTATCTCGTAGGAAAAGAAAAATAATCCTCAGAAAGCAGCATGCATGTCTAACTCTCCTGTCAGTATACATCCCAGCTAAGTAGCTGAGTCTGGAAATAAGCCGTGTTTTCCATCTGTCTCTCAGGAGTACCTTTAAAGCTCTTTTTTTTTTTTTTTAGTGGGGGGGGGCTTGGGGGAGTGTTTGGATCAGAATAGAATAGAATGCTAGTGTTATTTATCCCCAAACTCTTCTCAGGTATTTGTGTGTGTGTGTGTGTGTGTGTTTTAATTCAGATTGTAGTTTCTCTGGCTGAAGGTAAAAAAAAAAAGAAAAAAAAAGAAAGGTTAATACAGTATATTGTATTGGGTTTAAGAATGGTTTGGACAGTAACATCCAGATAGAAAATGTGCACTTGTAATTAGACTCAATAGAAAGGCAGTCATTTTTAAATTCCTTGACACATGCATAAAATAGTCATATAATAAGATAAGATGACAATTTTATGTTAGGTTGATAAAGTATCCTGATACGGGCATTTAAATGTCTGTAAGCCCTTCTTTTTTTTTTCTTTTTTTTTCAAATCCAGACAGATTAATTTAGTTTCCAGTATTTGCAATTAAGTCATTAAACTAGTTTTTTAAATCCTCCTAAACAATGGATATGAATAAAATATTTCCTTTTCTCCTTTTTTTTAAAGAAAACTTGGATGGCAAGGAATAAGTTATTGAACTTGATAATTTCCTTTAAGTTTTTTTCTATTGATGTTTGTAAAAATCTACGTGAAAATGGTGTGTTTTAAAATTCAGTTTGATATTGATCCTATAAGAAGAATACATATATTCATATATACATATATACATATACACACACACGAAGGGAATTTTTTAAAAGACAGTCATAGGAAATAAAGTATTTAGGGCTATTTCCCTGAGTAACTGACAAAACTCTGGGTTTGGTAATTTTTATTAGAAAGATTGTATAGTATGGTTGATCAAATATTGAATATTTTATAAACCCCATTGGGAATTTTTTTTTAAAAAAGAAGACATTTCTATCACACTTCTTGGTTCGATCAGCATTTAGACGCTTGGGTTTAACTACCTTCAATTCTGTAAATTATTTTACTGTTTTCGGAGAACGAGCCCAAGAGAGATATTGAGGGGACAAGGTTGGATGAAGAAGGAATGCAACTGATGGTGATAATACTTTGGACTAAGCGATTTTTTTTTTTCTCAGCTCTGCATAGGCGTGGCTCTTGAAGAATAATTTCAATTTGTTTGGGCTTAATGATAAATTATTAATTCCCACTGTCAGAACACATGTTATTAATTATGACTGTTTTCTTCACTCAGAACAGCAGTGGTGGGAGTGGGAAACAAGGCAAGTTCAGATTGTCTTTGAGAGGGAGGGGATGAAGACTAAGCACTTTTAAGCAACAAACTTGTCAAAACCAGCTCCCCTGCCTTTTGAAATAAAGAATTGCAGAGAACGGAGTATAGGAAAAAAACTATTAATTCTAGCCCACGTTGGGCACTTGATAAACACTAACTAGTATCCATTAAACAATAATAACGACAATGAAAACCCACCAGGGCATGGGTGGCTCATGTCTGTCATCCTGGCTACTCAGGAAGCTGAGATATAAGGATTGCAGTTGGTTCAAAGTCAGCTTGGGCAGGGAAGTCTGTGGGACTCTTATCTCTAGTTAACCAGCTAGAAAGCCAGAATTGGAGGTGTGGCTCAAGTAGTAGAGCACCAAGCTTGAGTGAAATAGCCAGGGGACAATGCCCCAGGCCCTGAGTTCAAGCCCCAGGAATGGCACAACAACAAAACAAAACTGTAAACCTATCTCTCTATGAATTACTCTGTGCAATGTTAGAGTTCAGAACTATACAGTAACTATTTTGTTTCCATGTTCGGTGACTCTGTTGTATGGGGTAATTCTTCTTCCTCTTCCTCCTCTTCCTCCTTTCCCTCTTTCAGTCAGAAGGCCAGGCTCATAAGTTTATACGGGAAGATAGTATATTCCTCATGCTTGCTTGTTTGTTTCCAAAGCTGAGACCCAGAACAGAAAGAGACTCTTGCTATTTTATCCTCACCATCATTAAATCTAGCTCTGTATTCCGCTTCCTCTGAGTTCTTTTGAGAAATGTGCGTTGCATAAAATAGGCAATTTTTAATGAACAATTTAATGTAAATGGGTTTTGAATTTAAATTAATATTAATGAAGCCTTGAGTGAATTTATTTTGCATACGTAAGAGACTTTTGTAAGTCTCTCTCCCCACCCCCCCCCCACGCTTTGTGCTTTCTTTTTTATATTAGTTAACATTCCTTGGGTGGTTAAACTAGCACCTTTGCAAGATTTATACTAAAAGGGAAAAAATAAATTATTTTAATATTGTCCACTAGCACCAATGTACTGTACAGCGAGTGTGTTATTTCATTTTAAGAAAATATACTTTATTGCCTGTCAGTGTTCTCCGTGTCTTTTGCTTCGGCTGGCAGAACACATATACCAACAATAACTGTTACAATCAAGATGTTTTTCTTTCTTTGGCTTCCTTCTAATGCATTATGTATCGGGGGAATGACGGGAAGTTCTGTAATTAATTCTGTTAGATGTAATTGCTATAATCACTTGGATGTTACACATAATAAAGGTAATATGGTAAGCACACATACAAAAAATATAAACACTTTATTGTAACACTACTGCTTAAAAAAAGAAAACCTTTCTCATCACGTCTGATCCACACACAAGTGTTGTAGACTGTTTCGGGTCTTAGGTAACTGTAGGTTGTTCAAGCTGGGTTTATTAATATTCTATAGGAGACACAGGAAAGATGGGACACTAGCCTGGAGAAATTTCCGTGCTTGATTCCTTAAAGATATGACTAGTTTGGCAAAAGTTTTATTTTCTTTCTGTGGACTGCAGGTAAATCTTTCAGGGGTGGTGGAATGGAAGCATGTGAGGGAATGATGAAAAACTGTAGGTTTTCTCGTGCTATGGCATATGGGAAGTGCCAAGTTTGGGGTGAGGAAAGAAAATGAGAATATGATTATGTCCACATGGATAAATGGAGAAGACTACCTCTCTTAATAGTACAGTAAGGAGAAATAAACAGTAGGATATTATTTACATTCTTCTTCAAGCCAGTACTAAAGCTTGAACTGAAGGCACTGTCCATTCTTTGTTTGCCTCAAGGCTGGTACTCTACCACTTGAGCCATACCTCTACTTCTAGCTTTTTGCTCTAGTTAATTGGAGATAGGAATCTCATGGACTTCCCTGTTCAGGCTGGCTTTGAATTGTGTTCCTCAAATCTCAGGCTCCTGAGTAGCTAGGATTACAGGTGTGAAGCTACCAGAACCTATCTGGTTTATTATTATTATTATTATTATTATTATTATTATTACTATTATATGTATTTCATTGCTCGGGGACTTAGCTGTTGCAGGAACGCCAGCATTGGCTGAGGGTGCCTGGTGCACTGAAGCCTGGCTGATTTCTGGATGCTCATTCTCACTGCCTCCACCTCCAGCTTCTCTGCATCCATCTCTTATATCCAAGACCTCTAATAGGCTTTCGGGGAAGTCTGCTTAAGACCAGCCAAATGAGCCTTCAGTGCTTATAAGATGTTTTTAAAAGTGTGTAAATTATTCTTGGCTAGTGCAGCTGACAAGAGGTAGGAGTAAGATGGGACAGGAAATTTTCCCTGTAACTCTTCTCCTCTTGGAAATCTCGGATCAAACTGTGCATGCTTACATGTGCGTGCGCCTCTGTGTGTGTGTGTGTGTGTGTGTGTGTGTGTGTGTGTGTGTGTGTGTGTGATGTGTAAAGCCCTAGAATTTGAACTTGGGGCCTGGGCACTGTCCCTGTACTTTTGCACTCAAGATTAGCGCTCTGCCACGTAAACCACAGCTCCACTGGGCAGCTAGGTTGAGAGGCATGAGCTTCTGGCACCCAGTATGTGTGTGTGCTTTTTGCTGGCCCTGCTACATACCATGCAGGACCGAATCAGCAATTCCCTGTCAGCTTAATAGTTTCTATGCAAACTCCCTGTATTGTGTGTATTGCCTTTTCCAGTATGTGCTTTGGTTTGGTCTTGTTTTGAGACAGCGTCTTGCTGTATGTGTCATTCCCTCCTGGCCTTGAACTTGTGATCCTCCTTTCTCAGTCTCGGGACTACAGTGTTGGGACTACAGGCATGCACTCCCTGGCTTTCATTCAGTATGTGTTAAGCAATGATGCAGAGAAATTAAGTGTGTACATATGTGAGAGGGGAGTGCTTAGAATATGGGTCTTGTGGCTGGGTTACCTGACGTGACCCAGCCAGGTAGAAGCAGGAACTGTCTCCTGGACCCTGAACTGGAGGTCGGCAGGCAGGATCTCCTGGGTCCAGCCTGTGTGTATGTGTGTGACCCAGTCTTGAGGCATAAACTCAGGGTCTACCACTATCTCTTGGCGTTTTCACTCAAGACTAGAGCTCTACCACTTGACCCACACCCCCACGTGTGGCTTGTTTGTTTGTTCATTGGAGATAAGCAGTTCGTGGACTTCTGCTTGGCTAGATTTGAACCGACATCCTCAGATCCCAGCCTCCTGAATATCACCTTCCATCCTGGCAGCTGCAGGCTGGTTTTGATGGAAGGTGATAGCAGGCCCTTGAACCCCAGAGCCTCCTCCACCTCCCCTTGACCAGGGGGCCCGGCGCTGGCGCTGACATCCTCTTCGAGTTAGACAGTTTCTTCCTTTTCTCCCCTTGGTGCCAATGCATTTTCTGCACCCACGCAGAATATCCCTTGCCTTCCTTTCTCCCCTTCCCTCCTCAGCCTCTTCCTCACCCCTGCCCCCTTCCTCCCTCCTCCTCCCTGGATCTCTGTTTCATGTCTCTGATTGGCCTCAGATGGGAGAAATTATTATTATTTCTTTCTGGGCAGGGGGGTGTCGGGGGAGTGTTGCTTTTAGTTCTGTGGGTTGGGCAGGTGTGTGATAAAGTCTATGGTTTTGTTTGTGTGTGTGTGTGTGTGTGTGTCTTCTTTTTCCCCCCTTCTCTTCCCGTACTGTAGGCCTGTTGCTAATTAATGTTCTTCCATAAGATTCTGTCGGAGTTGAGTAATGTTTTTGATCTTTATGCCTGATAACTGCATACTTAATGAGATTTCAAAGCTGCGAGCCCAGTTCCCTACAATTATTGACAGATGTCTTTTCTTTGCCATTGGGTTCAGCTCCATAAATCCTCTTGCCGTAATGAGGTTCAGTAAGTGCCACCCTAGCAGAGAGCTAATGAAACCGTGAGGGTGAACCGGCACACGTCTGTCTGACACATTTTTTTTTTTGTTGTTGTTGCCTTGAAAATTTACTATGCAGATGTCAAACTGTAGGACAATTATTTCAAACATGCTAATTTTTTAAATCTGGCTTTTGTGCCAGCCTTTGCCATTAAAATAATAAATAAATAAATAAATAAATAGGACTAACCTTTTTTTCTTTCTTTCTTTCTTTCTTTTTTTTTTAAAGCCGTAGTTAATAATAACCCTTGAATGTTTGGGAAGATCTTAACGTAGGAATGGTCTTTTGCAGGTTGTTTACTGGCAACATGGGTTTAGGTTATTATTATTATTATTATTATGTCATGGGGAAGGATAAAGTACCATCTCCCAAGGCTTCTGAGTAATCTCTATTTTAAGGACACTTGAAAGATCAGAGCATTGGATGCTCTTGTTATCCTGGCTACTCAGGAAGCTGAAATGTAAGGATCGAAGCTGGAAGCCAGCCTGGGCTGGGAAAGTCTTATTTCTCATTAACTAGCAAAAAGCCAGAAAGGGGTAGAGCTGTGGCTCAAGTAGTCGAGTAGCTTAGCTAGGTTTAAGTAAAAACAAACAATCTCAGGCCCTGAGTGCAAGCCCCATTACTGGCACAGAGAGAGAGAAAGAGAGAGAGGGGGGGGGGGGGAATTCATTTCAGAGTTCTGAAACTAAATCCTGGGGGGAAGAGCTCGATGCTATGCCAAACAGCCGATTTCCTTTTCAGCAGCCATCCATCACTGACCCACCCTTTCCTCCTGACAGAATGACATATGTCATTTATCATACCGGCCCAGCCAGACAACAGCCAGAGGAGGGGAGCCCTGCTCCACTCCACGAGCTACTTGTCCCCTCCTTCTTTTCCTTCCTTTGATATTGTACAGTGTGTTGGGAGAGAGAGAGAGAAAGGAAGAGGGGGGCATGCTGATTTGGCAAGAGGCAGAGGGGAGGAGAGAAGAAGAGGCAAGTAGGGAAGAGGGGAGGGGATCCCTTGCTTTCTGGAGAGCTGGGGTGCTTCTCATGGCCAGCGAGGTGCACGATCAGTAGAGACACCAAGAATTACTCACAGTTGCTTGCCATGAGCTGTTCTGAGATTTAGCCATGATCCACCCACAGTCCTTCCTGTTTTATTTGTTTCTTTTTTTTTCCCCCCCTCTTTCCCTTCCTTTCCGGCCCTCTTGAGTGAAGAGGAGAGAGAAAAGAAGGTTGACAGGTATCATTCAAAGCGTTGCGGCATGTGAGGGGTGTCATAAATGAATCTCAGGGCCTCTGGCTTCACATGATTCAAACGTGCGTTACTGAAGATGGATGTTCCTTAAAAAAAGATTGATGGTGGATGTTGGGCTCTGGGCGCCATTTATCATTTTGAATATTATTTAGACTTGCCGTGTAAACCTGTAACTTGAGAGTTGGACCAGCCGGGGCAGAGTAGAAGAGTGTGTGTGTGTGTGTGTGTGTCTGTGTGTGTGTGTGTGTGTGTGTGTGTTGATTTCCATCGATTGGCCTTGGTTTCTCATTGCTGTTGGACGAGACCCCTCCTCCCCTCCATTTATAATAAAGACACTGCCCCTCCACCCCCAGAATAGGAGAGGGGATGAGGTTTTAATTTGGAATAATTTCCAAGGACAGAGATCAGAGAGAGAAAAAAGGAAGTGTGTGTCTGAGATTTACACTAACCTAACAGACAACTTTCTCTCCCTCCCTCCCTCCCTCTCTCCCTCCCTCCCTCCCTCCCTCCCTCCCTCCCTCCCTCCCTCCCTCCCTCTCTCTCTCTCTCTCTCTCTCTCTCTCTCTCTCTCTCTCTCTCTCTCTCTCTCTCTCTCTCTCTGTGTTTCTCTCCCCCATAAAGGCGGTCACGTACAAAGCATTAAAATATAAACAGAGCTGGTGGTTGCTGAAGCCAGAACTCTCATCTGATTTTTTTTTTTTGAACTCTGTGGCATGCTTAAGTTAAAAAAAATAAAAGGTGTATCTAAAAAGCTTAGCACATTATAACTTTACGATCAAAAAACGAACAGCAGAACTCATTGGCTTGGTTAGTAGTGTGAGGATGGAGACACAGAGACTTTCACATCGCAGGAATATTGCAAATAAAAAGTGATCTTTCATGGCTTTCTGTGCCTTCTAGAAGCAGCTTCTTCTTTTGTGTGTTTTCAGCCTCCCCATAGCTGCCCCTCTCCCAGGCCTGACCCCTCACTGGACTGATGTGGACAGCTGCTTTTCTAGGTCTCTGGTGTGCAGGAGTGGGGATGTGTATTAACCACTTGGGCTTCTTCCTTCTCTTTAGCTCTGCATGGAGGCCCTTTGGCCTCTTCCTGGAAGTTCTTTGGGACACAGGCTGGCGCTGGTCTAGGCTGCAGAGCCTAGCTGTTGGAAAAGGTGGGGAACAGTTCCAGCTACACTTACTGGCCTTCTGGCCTCTGCTCAGGGTCCTTATCATCTCACAGTGGAAAAGAAAACACAGTTCTATCTTTTTCACCCAGAGAACCATAGAGCAAATGTGATCATCGAGGCATTGCCTTCCGTATGTGTCTTTACTTGGGTTTGTGAATTAAATCGAAGATTTCCTGTGTGACTTACAGTGTAGACATTTATAATGATTAAATAATAGGGCATAACTACCCAGGAAGTGGAGATCTGAGGATCATAGTTCAAAGCCAACCCAGGCAGGAAAGTGGATATTATTATCGTTAGTTAGTTAGTTTTCTTGGTCATGGGGCTTGAACTTAGGGTCTGGGTGCTGTCCCTGAGCTTTCTTTGCTACCACTTGGTGCCACAGCTCTACTTCCGGTTTTCAGGTGGTTAATTGGAGCTAAGAGTGGCTTTTTCCTGCTCGGGCTGGCTTCAAGCTTGTGATCCTCAGATCTCAGCCTTCTGAGATCTAGGATTACAGGTGTGAGCCACCAGCGCCTGGTTATTATTATTATTCTAATTATTATTATCATGATCATGTAATAAGACATAACTCAGTTGGTCAAGGGTCTAAGGACATCACAGTTCAAAGCTAGCCAAGCCGGTAAGTCCATTTGAGACTCTTCAGGAATCACCAAAAAGTTTTACTTGGAAGTAGGGTTCAAGTGATAGAGCACCAGCCAGCCTTGAGCTTAAAAAAGCTCACGGATTGTGTGCTCCGGCCCTGAGTTCAAATCCCGCTTAATGGGCATAAACAAAAATGATGGGCTAGAAAGTTGGGGGAGATTGCAGATTTGCTTGGTTTTTGTTTTTTAATCAAAGTGTATGTGACTGGCAGATCTGGGGATAATAAGCTGAGCTGCAGGCTTCCATGACCAACTTTTCTGTGCCGTGTAAGAAGTTTGCATCTGCCAGGAGGGAAGAAAGCCCTAGGATTGTAAGTCTCAAAGCAAGTTCTGTGTGTGTGTATTTTGAAGTAACTTTATTAGCACTCAGATAGTTTGCACAGCCATGAATCTTAACAGGAGACCTGGCATTATCCCGCTGTTGTCCCTCCCCCCGGACTCCCTCCTCGAATCAGGGCCTGTCCTGGGATTTCATCCACCCATAAGACCACGCTGCTGTTTCCTTCCTGAGATTTCACAGAAGAAGGCCAAACTTTGATCATCTCGTAGTGGGGACTGCACTGGAGGTGTAATTGGAATACACGTGTCCACACTGAAAGAGCCGTTATAAACACCTTTGATTGCAGCCGGCCTCCTCTCGTTTCTTTTACTGATTAGAAAAACTTGGTGAGGAATCTGTATCCAAACCCACTTCAGGTATAATTAGTTAGGAATGGGGGTACACTCATGGGAAGAAACCTTTTTTTTTTTGTTCGCTTTCCTTCTTATCCTTTTTTTTTTTCTTCTCAGTTTTATGGCCGGAGACATGATTTATTGCAGCCATCCATCTTGGGGGCTCATCCATCACATCCGGGTTGCTAGGAGATCCTGGCAGCAGCTGTTTGCTCTGAATCAGACAGAAAAGTTGTCAATCATCAAAGGCAGGTGAATAGCATTAGAAATACGCTATTGTCAGACGGAATAATTAATCAAAGAGAGAAAAGATAATTAAAAAGATATGACCCTTGCAAGTACTTGCTCTGGGTTGCCTGGAAAGAGAAAGAGAGAGAGAGAGAGAGAAAAGAAAAGAAAAGAAAAACTGCCTGTGTTTTTTTTTTCTTAGACACTTAAGCAAGCTGAGGGGCTGATAAAATATTCACTCTGTAGTGCATAGTTTTTAATTAATTGAATAAAAAAATGGTTCAACATTCAAAGATGATGCTATAGAATGGTCTGATGGTGACTAGAAGACCTACTTACTGTTTGTCTGAAAAGGGGAGAGGCCCTAGAGGTTAACGTTTGGTGACAAATCTCGGGTAGAGAAGTCAAGCTTGGGGGGTCTTCAGGTCGCCACTGGAAACCACAGTCCAGTTTTTCCATCATCAACCCTCAGTCATCAGAAGCAGCTGTTGTGGACTGGGCCTACTTTGACAGGATCCAGTGGCTTTCTATAGATAAGACAGAAATTGTTAGGAACCCCACGGGTACCAGTGGCTCACGCCTGTCATCCTAGCTACGCAGGAGGCTGAGATCTGAGGATAGAGGTTCCAAGCCAGTCGGGGCAGTAAAGTCTGTGAGACTTCTTATCTCTGATGAATCCACAAAAAGCCAGAAGTGGCTCACCTTGAACAAAAGTTCAGGGACAATGCCCAGGCTTTGGAGTTTAAGCCCCAGAAATTCTTAGAATCCCTAAAGATATAAAAGCAGGAGGCTTGGCTGACAAACCATCTGGGAGAGGATTTCACCTTTAGATGTCAGAGTCTTTACCCTAATCCTAACATCTGACCCAAACATACTTTATTTCCCCAAAGTGGGGAAACATCTAGAATTCACTTTGTTGTAGCTTCTGGAAAGTTCCATCCGGGGAGAGATACCAGAAATGTTCTGAACAGCGTCTTCCCTTCCCCACCTCCCGACTCCCCTCCCCCAGTCATGGTCTAGCATGCCCATTTCAGGTTCACAAATTTATTCTTAGACTTAAGAAGTTCATTCCTGTTTGCTCTGAAGCTAAAATATTCTGCAGGAATTGGAAAATGTATTAAAGATGAAATAGAAAGTGACATGCTTTTTGAATTCATCGCTTTTTTAGTGAAATATGCTACAGACCCCGAAACAGATCTTACTCTTTAAAAAAAAGTTTTTTTTTTTTTTTATTCTATCATCCATTTCCCAAAGAATAGCAGGACTTCTAAAAATGAGTGAGGGAAAAGGATGGCCGGTTAGGATTTCTAAGAGGCAGGAAAGCAACCTCGTCTTTTCTCGGTCTGGATTTTATTTTCAGGGGACAACAGATCACAGAGTATCAGCGACCCAGCTCCTGTGCCTATCATATGCTAGCATTGAGGGCTCACTGCCTAGGGTCTCACCAGAAGCAGGTGAGGTGGTACCTGGCTATAGACTGGTCCATCTTCTCCCATGATGCACTTGGAGCCTACCACAAGAAATGCAGCCCTGACCTTTGGGTAAGAGAGAATTACACTCTGATTAGCAAAAGCCCTTGCATGGCCTTTTGGGATGTCCATAGAGGAGTTGAGATAAAATATATGAAATATTTCTCGTCAGATCTCGTCTTTTCCAGAGAAATGAATGATTAGGGCTTGAAGTCACTACGTGAATTCTTTTTTCTTCCTCCTCCTCCTCCTTCTCCTCCTCCTCCTCCTCCTCCTCCTTCTTCTTCTTCTTCTTCTTCTTCTTCAGTTCTGAGGTTTGATTTCAGGTCCTAGTGTTGATCATTAGAGCCCCCCCTCTTTTTTTTTTGCTTGTGCGCGCGCGCGTGTGTGTGTGTGTGTGTGTTTCCAGTACTGAGGCTTGAACTCAGAGCCTGGGTGCTGCCCCTTAGCTTTTTTACTCTCAAAGCAAGCTCTTCATCACTTAGGCCATGGTCTCACTTCTGGCTTTTTGTTGGTTAATTGGAGATGAGTCTCATGGATTTTCCTCTCTAGGGATGGGTTCCAACTATCATCCTTGAATCTTAGCCTCCTGGGTAGCTAAGATTCCAGATGTGAGACCCTGGTGCCTGTGTGCTTTAGTTTGTTCGATAAGGTCTCGCGTTTTCTGCCAGAGGGTCAGCCTAAGACTTCAGATTTTTTTCCAACCTAGGTCTCCTTCTCAGTTTGGATTATCAGTGTAAACCATTACACTCAGCTTTGGGTTGAGATGAGGTCGGGGGAACTCTTGCTAACTTTCTGCTTGCATTGGCCTTGATCTGCAGTCTTCCTGATCAACGCTGAATAGCTGGTCATTGAGTCAGTATTTACTCTCCTTGGAAGATCAGTTGTTCTCTGAGACAAGGCTTGGTCCTGATCTAGCAGGGAAGCTCAGGCTATGCCAGGGATTTTGGTGGCTAGCCGACTCCCTGTGAGCCCTAGATTGGTAGAGGGGGACCCTGGGTATAGACAGTTTGCCTCTGGCCTCAAGGAGAAATCTGTGCAATTGTTACATTTAATTCCTTGATAATTGCTGAGAGAGTACATTGGCTAATAGCACATTCAAAGAATCCAAAACTGTTGTCCATCAGAGAAGGACAAAGAAAGTTCTTTGTGATACATTTATGGAAGATTTATGAAATCCTATTGAAGGAATTGGTGACCTTTAATGTGAGGGAAATTGGATTCCTTGAGACAAGGAAACAACACAGGAAAAAGGAGTTTTCAAGTTTTGAGTTTATGCAGACCTTTACTTATTTTAATTTTTTGGTGCTGATAACTGGAGTTTGAACTCAGGGCTTGAGCACTGTCCCTGAGCTTTTTCTCCCAAAGGTAGTGCTCTACCACTTGAGCCACAGCTCTACTTCTGGCCTTCCCCCCCCCCCCCAGTGGGAAATAGGAGACTCTTTCTTGCCCAGGCTGACTTCAAACCACCATCTTCAGATCTTTGCCTCTTTAATTGCTAGAATTACAGAGGTGAGCTGCTGGCATGATGTTTTCTTTTCTTTTGCAAACAAAACCAAAAACAAGAAAAAATTGGAGATACTAGGATTTAAACTCAGGATGTCATGCTCACTAGAAAGGTAGCTGCTCTACCACTTGAGCCAAACGCTCTAGCCCCTTTTTCTTCTTTGGTTATTTTCAAGGTCTTAGTTTATTCCAGGGTGCACCTGGACTGCCATCCTCTTCTTATTTGGGTTTATTTGATATCACTGAGGATGACAGACCCATTCCACTAAATGCAGCCATGATGTTTCCCCCATAGCTGAGACATACACATATACCCCTATGCCTGGCCATCGATGGATGTCGAATCTTATAGACTTTATTGCACAAGCTGGTGTGATTCTAAGTAGCTGGGATTACAGGTTTGAGCCACTGCACTTGACTCTGCAAGTCTTTTTTTTTCTGTAAATAAAGACTATAGAAAGGAGAGGAAGGGCAAGAGAATCCCTCCTGATGTCTGATCTGTGAGTTTGTATTTTGGGCCAGGAATTGTAATGGTTTCTGTTACAGTTTTCTTGGACAAGGAAGAGAAAAGACTGCTATTCCATGGTGTCCTGTATTCTAAGAGGCTTCGTTCTAGTTGATCAGAGAAAAATAAAATAAGACCCTGCTTTAATTCCACCGAGGCCTGGGTTCATTGGCACCTTAAAATTCCCTCTCAAGTGACATGCATTTCCCCACTGGTGTTTGGAGATGCACACGGGACCGGCAAAGCCATTTTGGATTCTTCCTTCTTCACCTGCAACAGACCGGAAGCCAAGGATGGAGGAGAGAGGGTGCACAAATAAGCCATGTGACTTCCCGCAGGTGACACTGTTCTAGAGGAAAAGATGTGACTCCCTGTGGTCTGCATGAAGAAAAGGAGCCTCCTCTGGCTGAGATAGAAGCCCAGCCAATTTGGCTATGTATTTAGTTCATGAATACCAGGCAGATGCATGCTGCTCTTATTTTTTTTTTTCTGGCTTTTTCCATATAACATCATAAAGGCAGCCAGGAATGTGTGTGTGATGTGACCAGAGGTGCTTACTGAGATGGTTAAGTGAGTAAGTAATAAGAGCTAGGCAGGCAATGGGAAATAAAAAAAAAAAAAAAGAGTAGTGTGCAATTTTATTTTTTTATTATTTAAAAAAAAAAATTCTAGCAGGGTCTTAGAGCCCAGAGTGATGAGGTTTCATTGGGGAAAAAGGAAGACAGGGTTATTTGGAAACACATGTACTCTGTTCTTTGTGAAAGAAAATGAAGTATTTAACATTTCTCCCAGGAAAAACATCTTTCATTATTGGATGTGTTCTGTGGTAATGATTTTTTTTTCAGTTCAACACACAACTACTTATTAGTGTTCATGCAAGAACCTGGCTGGGGTGAATGGCAGAGGCATTTTTGTTTTGTTTTCTTTCCTTTTTTTAAAACAGGAATTGGCTGGCCAAGGAGAGAAAAGGGGAGGGGTGCTGTTTCTGGTCCTCCCTGGGTGAGGGTTTACTTAACCCTGCCAGATAGACACAGGACACAGGCAATAATACATTATCTGCCACCCCCGTCACGGTGGTGCAGAGGACTGTCGGTTCAAATTTTTATTTGCTTTGTGATTGTGCTAGTGTGGGGTTTGAACTCAGGGCCCGGGCGCTCTCTGAGCTTCCATGCTCAAGGCTAATGCTCTCCCACTTGAGCCATACATGCATTTCCGGCATTTGGTGATAAATAAGTGTCTCATGGACTTGGAGACACTGTCTTCAGTTCTCAGCCTCCTGGATAGTGAGGATGACAGCCAGAGCCATCAGCACCTGACTGTTTTTCTGTTTGTTGGTTGGTTTTGATGATCAGCAAGCACATTCAAAGCAGGCCACTCGTGGCTCACACTTTGTCATCCTAGCTGTTCAGGAGGCAGCGATCTGAAGATTGCAGTTCATAGCCAGCTCCGGCAAGAAAGGCTATGAGACTCATGTCCAGAATCCAGGCCCTGAATTTAAGCGTGCGCGCACACAACACACACACACACACACACACACACACACACATGCACACGCACACGCGCACACACACGGTGATGGTTTAGATTTGCATACAGGAGATTTGCATATGGAGCTCCCCTGCTTTGCATGCTGGGAGCTTGTGAGGGTCTGGTGGTGGAGTGGACTATCTTGTTTGAAGATAATAAGGGGCTGGGGGTGAGAGCTGGTCAAATTCGTGGTCCTGTGATGGCTCTGGTTATTGTAAATTGCCGTATTCCTGGAAGAGGGGTTAAGACAACAGAGTGGAGTGTCTTTGCTGGGAAAGGCGGGGGGGTCACATTTTTCACCATTCCTTTCAGGTGGGATGTTATGCCCAAGGTCATGTCCTCTCAATTTCCCCGGGGGACAGGAAGGGTACCAGTATTTTGCTCTTGGACTGTGGGGTGGGGTGGAAGTGGAAAGGGTCCTGGGCCTTCTTTATTTGGATTTGACTGTGGCCTTGAAACATGACCCTCTGCTCCTGTTTATTTTGTTATCTTCCGTTTCATTTGTTGTTAATATGCATCTGTCAGTGTGATGACAGACCAGGCTCAGAAGTTTCTTCTGCTTTATTTGGAGATACTTTCTCTTAGGTTGTGAATGGTAATTTGCTCTCCTCTAGGCCCAACCACACAGGGTTAAGTTATTGATGACTGAGAGTCCCAGGCCAACTTAATTTCAAAGCTCAGTTTCCAAATAGAGCTGATTACCTGGGCAAGACAGTTCTCCCCTCCATGCTCCCCCACCCCCCCCAAAAAATGAGGTATGGTCATGGATGGCCTCTAAAATATAGTATCTCTTCTTTCCATTCCCAAACCACCTTATTGTGTAATGTGTGTGGCAGGCCTGGGCCTTGAACTCTGGGCCTGGACTCTGTCCATGAGCTTTTTCACTCAGGACTGGTGCTCTGCCTCTTGATCTATGTCTTCCCTTCCAGATTTTTGCTGATTCGTGGGATGTAAGAGTCTCTTAGACTTTGCTGCCCCTGCTGGCTTTGAACCGAGATCCTCAGATCTCAGCCTCTTGAGTAGCTACGATGATAGGTGTGAGCCATGGATACCCAGCGTTTTGATCAGTAAGCAAAGCTAGTGCTAAGCTCCATGAACTGGTGGCCGGCTGACTACCCCGTGTTGTATGAGGGGTGTAGCAATCTGTTGTGTTTAGGTTGTGTTCGTACATTCCATAAGTACGGGACAGTGAGATTACTGGAGCTGTGCGGTGGTGGTGGTGGTGTGTGTGGAGGGGAGGGGGTCAGGTATCTCTGTAATCAATGGTAAAGCCTATTGTGATCTTCCAGATGTAATAATAAAGTTGATGATGTGTCACCTTAGTACTCACCCGCTGAAGACATAGACTGTCACCATAGTTCTTAGCGAAGGAGAATACTGCATCTTCAACCGCCTTGTCATGAAGGAAAATGATTCTTTTGGAGATTCTGTCCTGTTAAGGAGGAAGAGGAAAGATTCCTCTGTGGAAGAGGAAAGATTCCCACATGTACACATGGGTATGCGTATGTGTGGGTACCTGTGCCCACACACAGGTGAGCCAGTAGTAGAGCTTGAACTCCAGGCCTGGGTGCTGTCCTTTAGCTTTGTTGTGGTGGTGGTGGTTCAAGGCTAGCTAGCGCTGCGCTACTTCTAGCTTTGGGGCATTTCGTTGGAGACATAAGTCTCACAGACATTCCTGTCCAGGTGACTTTGAACCATGATCCTCAGATCGCAGGTTCTTGAATAGCCGGGATTACAGGCACGAGCTGCAAGTGTCTAGCTCCTTGTTTTGTCGGAATACACTTGCCTCTGTGTAGCTCTGTGTATCTTCCTCGACTCTGGGGTGGCTTCCTCTCTCTGTGTCCTTTCCAGAAAGCACATTTTCAGGCCACTGGATGAGTTCCATGCCACCTGGGGCACGTCCAGTCCTGTTTGACTTGCATGCAAGAGGCACCGTTACTTCCAGGATAGATTACTCATGTGGATGCAGATTCACTACCAACAGAGAACCTTAGCCAGCTGCCAGTGGTTCAGCCCTGTTATCTGAGCTACTCAGGAGGCAGAGATCTGAGGTTTACAGTCCATGAGACTCTTGTCTCCGATGAACCATCCAAAAGCTGTGGCTCAAGTGGTAAAGCACCAAGTTTGGGCAAAAAGCCAAGTGTTTTTTTTTTTTTTTTTGTGCCAGTCCTGGGCTTGAGCTCAGGGCCTGAGCACTGTCCTTGGACTTTTTCTCAAGGCTAGAGCTCTACCACTTGAACCTCAGCACCACTTCCGGCTTTTTTCTATGTATGTGGTACCGAGGAATCGAACCTGGGTCTTCATGCATGCTAGGCAAGCACTTTAACCACTAGGCCAAACTCCCAGCCCAAAAAAGCCAAGTGTTTAAACCCCAGTAACCCCCAATCAATTCAGTACAAATTTGCAGCATCACTGCTCACACACACCAAAAGACGATGAGCAAACAATTTCAGATAGTGAAGGAATGTGTACAATTCCTGTATTTATTTGTAATTATTTATTTATTTTTAATGTGGCCTTGAACTTTGGGCCTGCGGACTGTCCCTGCTCTAAGCTTGTGCTCTACCACTTGAGCCACAGCACCACTTCCAGCTTTTTCTGGGTATGTGGTACTGAGGAATGGACTCTAAGGCTTCATACATGCTAGGCAAGCACTCTACTACTAGGCAGCACTCCCAGCCCCTAAAAAAATGTACGTCACTTTTATTTGTGCGATGAGGGGATCAGACTCAGGACTCTTGGATGCTTAATCCTTGAGCCCCAGTATAGAGGCTCCATGTCTTATAATTCTCCTCAAGGCAGGGCACATGTGTTCCTCCTTTCTAGGAACTATTGTATGAGGGAGGGAAGGGTGAGTCCTTGGGGAAGAGGAGGTCAGACCCATGGAGTTGTCTCTTGTCTTTCCTCTGCCCTGGTGTCTGGGGTTGTGCCAGCTTTCTTACCTAAACTGCCTTCTTCCTCCTACAACAGTTTGTGGCTCACAGGGTTCAAATAGATCTTCTTCTCCTTCTCCCTCTTCTTCTCGGTCTCCGTCTCGTCTCCGTCTATGTCTCGGTCTTCTCCTTCTCTTTCTCCATTTAATTTGCAGGTTGAATAGAATTTGGCTTCTGATCCCAAGGGACTGAGTCTTAAGATGGGAGGTGAAGGGGCGACAGTCTAGAAGGATATTGGAAGATAATAACAGTCGTGGTCTATAGAGCCGGGTTCTTCAATAGGGCAGCCTGCTGCTGTGACCTTTGACCTCCTCCAGGTACCCAATAGGAGGGGTCTGCACCCTCACATTCGAACAGTGTCTCCTGCCATCCCAGCTCCCTTGCTGTCCACAGACTTTGCTGGCAGACCCCTGCCCAGACAAGCTAGCCGGGTCTCCTGAATCCCTGTTCTGCTAGCCTGGCCCCAAGACTGTTTCTAGAAAACTCCCAAGGCAGAGCAGAGAACTGATTAGTGTTGAGAGTTTTGTTTTTGCCCCCAAATTTCAAACTGTCATGGAAGGTAAAGCCTTTTAATGAGCACAGAGTAGCTTTTCTGAATTAACACACACACACACACACACACACACACACACGTACGTGCACGTGAACATACACACACACCCTGACCATCTAGAAAGGAAATAAAGGGAGACGCCACCATATGGAAAACAGAAAAAGCTGATCTTAACAATATTTGTGATTACTCATATCTCTAGGCTGGGATTTAAGGAAGCTAGTTATAATGGATTGTTCTTTTTCCCCTTCCGAGTTGTATCTCGATCATTCGTTCTCTCTCTCCATTTTTTCTCTCTTTCTCTCCATTTCTCTCTCTGTCTTTCTGTGTCTTTCTTCATTAGAATGAAGAGGCGGGCTCAGATTTGGTACGGAAAAGAATACATTGTTGGCATGTGGTTGATGCAATTAATTCTGGAACCATACAGGGTCCAGGGAAAACAGGGTAGAAAGGACTCAGAATTAGGGGATCCTTGAACCCAGGGCTCTCCTAGATATGTATTTGACACTCATGTTTTAACTCAGGTAAATTGACTCAATGTCTGTAAAGAGCTCATCTTCTGACAATCCAGAAAGGGGGGAACCCCCCAAAACCCTCCCCCCACAAAAAACTAAAGCCATCTAGTGGCTAGTGCTTATTAGCTGCTTTATTAAAAATTTTTTTCTGACTGTTATTATGCAATGGCTGGGAGCATTTTCCCTTGGCGTGAGTCTTAAGGGAGCTCAAAGCAGAAACACTTCATCGGCGACTTGGTTAAATAAATGAACGTGCAAGCAGGCGGTGGTGGGCCAGGGTTGACCTTCTACCACTAATTTCTCCATTGTAATTGTGGTAACGTGATATCAACATACACGTCAGCTCCACTTACACAGACTCCAGGACAGCTGGACACCTTCCTTTCAGCAGGAAGAAATTATCATCCTCTCTGATTTCTTGCTCCGAGCTTAGGTGACCAAGCCAGAGGTAATTACACAATTAGGA